>NC_084591.1:23941089-24118589 GCF_033807715.1 Cololabis saira | reverse complement strand
TTCTCTTTAAAATGTTCCAGTTTTATTTAACAGATGAGTCATGAAGATACAACAATGATGACAGTGAGATAACGTCCAAAAATGTAGAAGATGACAAAAGGCTTTCAAGCAGATTCAAACTGATTCGTTGAAAATTTAAACAACGAATACTGAGCTGGACTAATAAAAATAGTACAAACAAGCCCTTGACATTGTGGTTGTATGATTTTGTCACTCGTTTTGGCTCATACCACACATGATGCTGTTAGTGTACAAATGAATGCTTCATTCCTAAATTGTAGTCATCAGTTATGTGGATGGCCCTCCAATGTGGCCCAGGATGCGTTGACTTTATGCTGCAAAGAAAGAATGTTGCCACATGTGGCCCAGACCACCTGTGGTTGAGGTTATTGGATCTCTATCCGTCCGTCACACCTGTGCTTAAGGCTGTCCTTTTGGGATTAGATCATTCAGGATGGATTTTAACATCAGGTGTGATCAACGCCCTCGACAAGATATAAAACACAGAACAAAAGACTTATAGAGCATTATTAGCTTATTTCTTTCTTAACTTTGTAAAATTTGATTTATGAAGTAATAGGCAGGGAATTGTTTAACCTTTAAATCATGCACCCCTTTAGGATGTTTTTTTCTGATAAATGTGTCAAAAAGTATTTCATTTGGCTTAAATGTTGATTTGGGTTTCCTTGTTTCCCTTTTTGTGCTGGTGGAAAATATTTGATGATGCTTTTGATCAGACGTATTCGGAAATATAGAAAATCTAAAGATGCTTTTAATCACCACTGTAGCTGCTTCCACCGCTCTGTCTGACAATGTCTAGTCCCCGGTTCTGTTAAAGGAAAACAAATGTAGAGGTGGAGAGATAAAGAAAGCAATTATTGTATGTAAGACTCAACAACATGATAATGAACATACTTGAAACCCTTTTTTTGATCGGGTATGTTGATATTGTGGGTGGAAAGTTGTTTGGTTTAGGTTGTTAAGACATGTCTATTGTATTTATGTTATATTCATCCTGAATGGAAGAAGATGTAATGCAAAGTACACCACATGGTCCAAATGCTACGCTTTCACCACTTCTTTCCTCATGATGCATTATCGCATGCCTCCCTTCCACATCCGTTTGCCCCCTTGTACTGGAACCAGAAAATCAATCCACAGCATATACACTGCCAAACAAAGATGTAGACCCCGGTCTATTCCATCCTCGGTGTCATACATGATTGAGTCAAGATCTGGTCTTTGCCCTTTGAAAATACGGTCTCAATTACTCAGTGCGGGGCTTCCAAAGACCCCATACGCTGAGACACACATATATGCACACACAGATCTCCATTTCACCAGTTAAATCAAAGTCAGATTGCTATGTGTATTCTACAGTCACTTTTCAGCAGTAACATTGCCGCTTTCTCATCTAGTCTGTTTATGTACCCTAGTTAGACGTCCCGACAGAAGTGTGCCTTGGACTCTCTGTACTTCTTACTAAGTGACCCGACCAGGTTAGGTGAAGTTGATGGAGATGGGGTGACATGGCAGTCGTATGTGACTACTAGGAGTGTGATGTGGCAACTAGTGGCCCATTGCATTAACAAGAGCATGGGAGCACAGGTATGGTATGCAGCCTGAACAAATAAGGCCCTCTGTGTTTTGGAGTGAATACCCCTGCTTCCTTATTACCAGTTTGAAATGTGGTTTGCTGGCGATGACATCAGTGACAAACAGAGCGCTCTGATTTCCTCCTCCAGAATAGAAACTGCTGCTTTGAACTTAAACAGCTTCTCCATTCATTCCCTATAGGATGTACACATAAGGAGCTAACTTCTGTATAATCGAATCCAGTTCATTGCAGTTTAGAATGTGGTACCATATTCTAAACGTAAGCTTCAGTTCTGTTATTCAACCCAAATTTTGTTACATATTCTTCATATGTGGGGATTGATTACTGTAGATCTAGGCATAGACACCAAATGTTTTATCACTAAAAATGTATTTTAAGTCTATGTTGCAAGAGTTGACTGAAATAATATCATTTGATACATTTCATGGAAGTGAGATCACCTGAGGAAAGTAAAATACACTCCTCTGTATCTTTAGATAATAACAAGCAGGAGTAGGCATGGGTTAAACTGAAGTGGACCAAGTTTGAACCTTGTGGAGCCCCAGATTTAAGTACTTGCAAACACATAAAAGTTCTTACTCCTTAAGTATTATGAAGACTGGGTAAGATCAGAACCTGCTGAATCTCCTGCAAACTTGTTATACTCTAATTACTGTTTGATCAATTCTGCATCCTGAGCACCTGTTTAAAACTATTCATGTTATACAAACTTTACAGCCCAAGTCTTCCTGTATTCAAATAACATGTCACCGAAGCCTTAAGACTTTGATTATCCCCTTAATTTATTTTGTATGTGATACTTACTTGCAAATGTAGAAAATAACTTTACCTAGAGAGTGACATGACAGGATGGATAACAGAAAAAATCCTATAGACAAAGAAAAGGTCTGACGTAGACATACTTTTAAAGGTTTCATCATGTTTTATTAATTGGATATGTACGTGGCAAGCATGCTGGATTAAAGAAATTACAGCTTTTTTGTCTAAAACATATTGAGGATGGTAAAACCGCGACATGTGAAAACGCCTATACATCCGCGCTGCGATGCATGTGAAAATGCTTGAGAGGGTTGTGAGCACATAATCCTGTTTACCTATCTCTTAAAATAAACGGCACAAGTGTATTTCCCAAAATTCCACTATTTTTTATTCCATCTCTAAAATAAAATTTCCATGGTAATGAATTTATACAATCTATAAATCTATTTACATAATTTTTTTCAGGGTGTGTGAATACAGTCCTCTGGTACAGTAGGCTGCCTTGTGCATCTTGCTCTGGTGTTCAAAGCCTGCTGAGTGCCCTCTTCTGCTTTGTCCGGCTCAAGCACAAGAGTTCATCAAGTGTGGAGTGGGACGCTCTGATGCTGTAGCACTTTGGAAATAAGTGCTTGTGTGCATTTACAGCTGTTTGGCCTCTCTTTACTGGATGTGTGTTCATTACTGTACCAGCGTATGTGTGTGTGTGTGTGTGTCTGTGAGATGTATCTGTATCCCTTTGTAAATGCTTACATTTACGTATATTTCCATGTGTGCACTTGTGCCATGATGTTCATGCATGCATGTGTTTTCCTCTGTTTTTCTCACTCAGGGACTTTGTCCTCTTTTAGGTGTGCCAGCCAGTCAGCTGAGCGAGAGTGAGTGAAAGAGAGAGAGAGAAAGAGACAGAGAGGGAGGAGAAAACAAGATCTAAAGCAAGCCGTGGTGTTAAAACTGGGACAAAGACAAGAGAGAAAACAAGGGAGAGTCCCGCTGAATACAGAAAAGTGGCGCCGGAGAGCGGAGTATGTTGCTTTGAACCTTGTTCCAGATGCTTGTGCACTGTAGATATTGCAAACATAATATAGCAGGCACAAGCACGATAAGACTGGACTTTATTTAATGACAGGTGTATTTTGGCTAGATAATGCAGATACGAAGTCTCTTTGATCTTGGTTGCTACCACCCTGTATTTCATATCCTGATTATATAGCTGGGTTAAGTGTGGATGTCTGGAGGAGTGAAAATCAAAATATTCATAAGGAAGTGTTGAATCCCCTTTTTTTATTTGGGATGATAAACTTAATTTGAGGGGGATGACACAGTAGACAACACAGATGATCAATTGTAGTATCAATCATTTATCACAGTCACGGCAGAAAATTCATTCCATGACTTTTCAGCGGTGACTGTAATAACAGATAGAAATGTGGGATACAGGGAGACTTGCTGCCCTGCCACCCACCTTGTTGACAAGGCAGGCTGCCTTATTACGTAGTCAATAGGTAAAGTACAAATAGTTACGCCACTGACTGACCCAAGCACTCTTTGAACTCCAAATAAATTGTGGGTCTACCAGCAGCTGTTCAGGATGACCTTACCCCACAAAAATCAATCAGCACAAACATACTGGGAAGGTTGGGGTAATGGAGCGGTATAACTGGAAAGTGTTTGTCGGTCTCTTCACACAGCAGCTTGTGTGTGATCTTGTCCAGTGTGTTACGATGCGCAGGAACAGGTATCTTTCGGTTGTGTTTTGAGATATTGTCAGTTCATTGTAGTTTTTCCATCATTTACAAAGATCCAAGTTCAACAGATTGGACTCATGGACTCAAACCAGTGGAAAACTCTCCCACAAACCAGCCAAACAAACACAAAAAGCAAGTGTCAAGGTGTTCCTTTCAATGATTGAAAGGTGCTGTTGCACTTGTTAACCTCTGGCTCCCATCTAAATCTGAGGCCACAGGATGATGTGGTTTAAGAAGCATCAGGCACACAGAGGACGCCACTCATCTATCAGGGTACCCCACCCATTTGTTGACTGGGGAGGACATATTGACTGCCTGCCGTGGCTGGCAGTTATTATGTCAGTTGGTGAAGCTGTGCACTTGATCTTTTGTCTCTTTTTCTTCTTTTTATTTTATACCGATCTTTCTTTTTAATTCAGATTGTGTGTCTGTGTCTGCCTGGTTTCCTGGCAAATGCAAAAGTCGGCTTGGTTATGTGTCGGTTATCTACTTCTGAAAAAGCAGTGCCCTTGTTGCTTCATATAGCCCAACTCTAGTGACCGGCTATTGATAAGGCTAATGTCTCCCGATAGCTTCCAAGCTTTCAAGTCCCGGCAGAAAACAGCCGGCACTCTTTTTATGTTGTTTTCACAAGCCAAGGACAGACAGGCCTCCCTACAGGATTGAGCTGGCTAATCAGTAATCAGTAACTTGCTGAGCCCAGCAGTCCCCTTCAGATGGACTCCTTTTCACCCCATATTCTTTTTCATCTTCTTTTGTTTTTAGCCCCTTTTCCCTCTAGCTGTTTCTCTCATCCTCTACCTTTTCCCCCTACTATCAACCACAATTTCTTTGGCTGCCTTTTTTATATTCTGTTTTGGTTGATGATGATCCTTTCTTCTGCTTGGTGCTTTTCCTACTTTGTGTCTTTCCTGACTTTCTTTCTCAGGTCAATTCTTTATTCTAGTTGTTTCCAGCCTCCCTGCCCCCTCCCCAGTTGTAAGTTGCTCCTTTGATCATCTTCGTTCCCCTCTTCCATACCCCGGCTGCAGAACAAATGCTGCCCCTTTATCCTGCTAATGAATCGAGGTACAGAAGGGGGGATCAGGAGGTCTCTAGGCTATAAGAATGCCAATGACACATGGTGTTATATTAAAACATTAGTACCACTATATGACTTTATTTAGGACTTGCCAAATGAAATTGATTAGGTGACAGAGATGGAACAAAAGAGGAATCCTCTTCAGCCACCCTGACTGTGCTTCTGTTTGCTGAGCCAACAGCAACAGATCCTCTCCAAACTTTAGCTGAGAAGCATTCTGGCGGTGCTTGGCCTCTTGTTCAAAGGCACACCCTGCCCCTTTATGCAGTTTTACTGTCATATACCACCTCCAATTAAAAATGCATAATTCATTGTCCTCACATGACCCATGTACTGCAGATATTCAGTCATTTGTTAGTATTCAAATGTATATCTATCCACCCATCCATCGATCTATCTGGCGTCTGGCCTTCAGTACTCCATGTTGGTAGAGCCATTGCCAAGCTGGACCCAGCATCCTTGTTCATATGAACAGCCCCAAACATTTAAAAGCATTGACTTGGCCTCCAAACTCCCCATATCCCTCTTTGGTCTTTCATGGGATGTGCTGCAATGACCCTCAGTTATCAGGTTTGCAGTACATTCCCCAAAAAGTTGGGGCTGTAAAGCTTTTGCTTCTTTGTAATCCTGTACTTTTCACATATGGTCTGGCACCGACTAGTGTGTTTTCACCACTCCCTTAGAATGTTTAATTTTTTTTATTTCAAACATCTTATGCCCAGTATACACTGCATGACTTCAATGCTATAGATGAATGATAACGGTCATGAAAGATGTTACAAAATCATTCACTGTACAGCTCCACATCAGCAGTTATCTATATAACATATAGAGTGGTTTGACAATGACCATCTCTGTGTCATTGATACAAATATTGTTGTCACAGGGCACAGAGCTTTCGGACAGTAGATGATCATTTATGTCGTTGATTTGGAGCACACAGCGAGCATTTCTTGAAAAAAAAAAAAGATTGGAACAAGGATTTCTCTGATCAGGCCTTTAAATCAAGATATGTTAACTCAGTTGACTGCAATTTCAGGACTGGATTGGGTCTGCTGCAGTATGGCAACATAAACTACAAAATCTGACTGACAGATGTCATTTGTCAAACAGTAAATAAAACAAGGAGACACATCCCTCTGGTCTGCACACCAACCAGGGTCCCTCTAGTAAAAGTTAGCATTGTACAAATCTGATGGGAATAAATTGTTTCCAATAACTCCACATGTCAAAGTCTCAAAAAGGAAACATACTTGATTCTCACCTCAGATATACTCTCCAGTGTGTCTGTGATGGAGGAAAAGTACTGCATAGATTGAAAAACAGAAAACCAACATGTATATACCATGGTTGAATGTGGCTGAATGTGGCTGCTGGTATAAAGAACTAGAAATGTGCCATAAAAATGTAGTCTATGTACAGTTTTGAAAGAGATGACACTTTCGTAAAGGAGTCTGTTTAAACAAGACACATTTTTATGCAGGACACAAAGGTTTTTCTCTCAGTGTTGGAGACACCTCAAAATGCCAAGTGAGGTTTATGTCTAACGTCTAGTCTACCTGTTCTAAATGTGAAATCATTATAAAGCCTTTGTACGGATGATACATAGAATCAGTAGCATAATGCAGGGATCATTAGTTGTGCTTATCAAACATTGTGAAACATTACCAAGCATTTTTAAACACAGCTGGTGTGGCTACTTTTGAGTTTCCAATAGGGATGGGACGGGATTCCATGAGTTCTTGCAATATTGAAACTAAATTATATTTCTAAATGTAGAAAAAGCTGTATTTTGAACCAGCTTGTATAAAGAAAAAAAACACCAATCTAGTCCATTAGGAAACCACAAGAAGAATGAATACAACAGTCAGCTAGTGTTTTCAACTTAGCAACTTTACCGCTATACTGTACTTAGTAAGCTTTCAGACCACCACCCCCTTGCCTTTTTCTTTTTTTAAAAAAAAGCTACTTTGTGCAAGTGTTGTTGAAGACTTTTGTACACTTTAACATGATGGCATAAATCATTCTCACTCTTCTGAGCAAGCAGCAGGTGCTGCTGTGGGCCACTCCCCTGAACCCCTCTCAGGTGGCCCAGTCCTCCAGTAGCCAGTCCCAGCTCCAGCCTGAGCTCCTCCGTGTCCAGACATCAAATGATACATAATTCACAAATGCATCACTGGCTGGTCCTGTACTGGGACAGGGCTTTCTTAATAATAATATATGATTATAATTAATGTAATTGTTATAATAATTGTTATATAGTGCGGCACATATAGTCAGGATTAAAGAGGGTTGGAATAGTGACTTTAAAAAAAATAAAAATATTGGGAAAAGAAAGTACATTTTCCAACATGACGTCGGAATCTTAGTTGTTTTTTTTTGTTTGTATGCTGTTTTTTTCCTAATAAAACAAAACTGACTATTCCAGCAGATGTATACTATATTGTGATGTAAGGAAATTGCTCCATGGTCGCCCTTTACCCCGTGAATGAGACAAGCAGCTTTTATAACAATTTTTGCCATCTCTGAATATACAATAGGCCTGGAATCTAGTATGTGTTTGAGACGATTTATTGCACGGCATAGTAAGAGCACAATTTTATGGAGGACTAAAACTGACATAATTAAAAATAAAATCAGAAATATATATATTTAGTTTTTCCTTTTCCTTTTCCTTAAGTTGTTCATTTTCCTTATACTGTACATGCATCACTAAAGACTGAATATTGTCTAATGGGTGAATTTCTAAAATGTTATGTAGGGGTGGTCACAGGGACATATAAAACCAACAAAGCAGCTAGTGTATATCAACTATAGATATGGACATTATTATTATTTTTAATTTGAGTCTTTTAGGTTGTGCAATAGTATTAATTCCCGTGTCGGATATTTGAGGATTTTTCATTTCTGCAGAAAATGTGGAAACCTGATCGCTGATGTACTAGTTCTCTTCATAAATCGTTTAATTTGGCTTGTAGGCCTACGTGTAAAAATACTGACCTACTTAAATATTACCTTATTCAACATTTTAAATCCAAACAATCTTTAATTTTCCACATCTCAATAATAATTAAATTGCATCCATCTTTAATTTTGGTTTCTATACCATCATCATGTTATACAAAATCCATAGTTGTACCAAATTACAACTCACGATGATCAAAAATGTGCCATGTGAAAAAAATAGTATCAAATACAAAAGCCTATCATTTCCTAAAGCATTTAGGGTCAGAATAAAATTACAGTGCATAAAATATCAGTATTTATAAATGATTTATTTATAAAGTAGTTTATAATAAATCAGGTATGTGTAGTATCTACATAACTGCACAGAAGAATGAAAACATATCAGACATCCAAACCCATTAGAATTATTTTTTCAAAACACAGTATACCAACATCAATTTTCTTTCAAATAAATGTTAATGCCTTTTGGAGGCTGCTAATGCTGGCTACACCACTGGCCCCTCTGCGGTGCACCATCCAACAGGACTTCTGTTGCAGCTCTGTCACTTTCAGTTGGCATTTTTCCAAAATGTCTGTCAGTCTTGCTGGCCCTCCATTCTGGACTCACTTTCCATATTTGTTGATCTTCAATATCCGTCTCCTTGTCGCTCATTAGGCCTGCAGGCAGCCCTTCCAGATGTCTGCACTCCTCCTTGGTCAAAATGCAGTGTGCAACAGTTTTGTGTGAATTTAAAAGCTTAAACAGAAAACAACATTTTGTTAGAAAACTATTTCTAAATGTGGTGAAACTAACACATTAAAACGTTATGTTTTTATTTCAATCTTGGAGTTTGAGAATTTGATTTGTCCTCTGGCTTGTTTCATAGAAAAAATGTACCTTAATTTGCTGTGGAAAATAAACCACGCCATCAGAACATGGCAAGGAATCCAACTTGAGGTTGGTGGACAGTCTGCTTTATTCAGTTTATCGGCAGTTTCTTTTTTTAAACTCTCTAATAATACATTTATAATTGCTTTCTCATGTTAACAGTTGTTGTCAATGTTAGGGACGAGCATGCGCATCTGAATAGTTTTTTTCAATGAAGTGAAATCAGGAGGGAAGTTTTAAATAACACTACAATGAAGGTTCATCATCAAACTTTTGCTCCACTAACCCAAAGATATCTGCTTATCCTCGGCATAGTTTTATGGGGTTACATGTTCAACTAGTCCAAACAGAAACAAAACATCTTCCGAATGCTTCATGCTGAAAAGAAACGTACGTTCATGTGACACAGTCCTAGTGGGTTTGCGTCGCCCTTTTAGCCAGTTTGACACGAGAACACTTTCCCCCTGCCATTATCCTCTGTCCCCGCCTCTCTACATCTTTCTTTTCTGGTTAATCAGACCCAGATGGTACCTGGTACAGACACCAGCAGCTCTCCCCTTCTTTTTTCTTTCTTGTTTTGCCTTTTTTTTATTCTGACACTTCAATCAGTAGCCAGGAAGCCCTGGAATATGGTGTAGGCCTTTTTGAGGCCATATGGGGGTGAACACAGGCTTAGCAAAGGAGAGACAAGACGGAGGGGGCTACACCTTGATACCGTAGTTTTGTTCAACTGTTTAAGGATATTTCACAAGAAATGACAGTTAACTCAAATTAGGAGCATGCTTTACAGCAATTTTGTATCAGTGTGGTTTAACACCTTTTTTTTCCCTCTTAGCTACCTTAAATGTATTGAGCACTGTGTGAGGATGGTTGTGTGTGTGTGTGTGTGTGTGTGTGTGTGTGTGTGTGTGTGTGTGTGTGTGTGTGTGTGTGTGTGTGTGTGTGTGTGTGTGTGTGTGTGTGTGTGTGTGTGTGTGTGTGTGTGTGTGTGTGTGTGTGTGTGTGTGTGTGTGTGTGTGTGTGTGTGTGTGTGTGTGTGTGTGTCAATACCCAGCCCGCCAAATGATACTGTTGAGCCACTGATCTCTGCACATTTCACATTGTAGGGAGGTGGCAGGCAGTTGTGCATGAAGATGGATGGGAAAACCATACATTTGGAAGCAGGAATGTCAGACAGACATGAAAGATATCTGATATGAAATCTTGCTGTATCCTCCACTGTCTTCCCACCTGCTTTTGTGAAATTAACCATGGTCCTATATGCAACAAAAAAAACTCCAGAAAGGCAAGATGTCCATGAAATACATTTATTTATTAACATTTATTAACAATTTGCTATTGCTTTTGTTGTCATTTCACGTACCGTAGCTTTTTTGAAGGATTTCTTCATTGAAACCAGAAGGCTGCCCTAGTATTTGGTTTAGAGACGTATTCCTAACGGGTAATATCAGCTGAAATAAAGTAAGCACCATTTAATGACTGATATCTAAGCTGTTATGCTTTGAATTATAAAAAACATTTGCTTGCAGCGTCTGTTTACAAATGTATTCAGGCTATAACCAAGCAACGGCAGCTTCTGTTTTCTGTTTTTATAATACTCCTGTATAATGTTCCTGTTTTAAAGCATTTTCATCCCCACAAAGTGTCCAGCTTTCCTGGTCATGATTGATATGGAATAGTCATACCACCGCAAACACTGATGTGAAACAGCGCCAACGGAAATAGCACCAGCCGTCCATTTGAGCTGATAAGATTAGGCCACTGTGTTGTGTGTCCACTCTGGTCCTGTGTGTTAAGCACCAGTCTGGTGTTTGGGAGGACCTGTAGGTCTTTGTCTTTGAGGTGACACATTACCACCTGTCTTTTAAATGCTCGTTGATTTTTGGGCTTTACCTGTCGGTTGTGTTTTCTCTGTCTGTTTTGTTTTGTTTTTCGCATCACAACAAGTCATAGACATAAAACCTGTACTAGCAACCAAACCTTAGGTCTACGTTTTTGAAATGGTTGAACTGAAGGCTGTCTGTGTCAGTTTTAGTTTCTTGTTCTACCAAAGTACTTCTGTCCATGTCCAACAGTTTTGATTTCATGTATTCAGTTTAAAAATGCCACTGTAGATCATGCATGAACAGCTTAAAAGATTTTATTAAACTTTTAGTAAATCATGTAGTAATAAGTCCCACCTCTTTTATACACTTAAGCCCTAAACTGGTCATCGCAGGAGAAACTATATCATTGAAAATTACATTCAAGGTATCCAAACAGATGAGGAAGTCCATTTACTTTATGTCCATCTTAACCCTAAAGTTGAAACAGGATTGACGTTTTGGTTTTAAATGCCCAGAAAGTGAGAACCACAAGGTGTGGCCTGACAGTAACTAAGTTATGAAAGTACACGTAGTACATTCATTTCACATCACAGAACAGGTGAAGGAAACCAAAGTTCAAGTGCAGTTTGAAAGTGAACTAAAAGCTTTGTTTCAACAGTATTTTCCCATGGTTGGATTTATTTGTGTTTCTGGTTTCTTTTGTGATGTATAATTCTACCTCAATCCAGAATATGTAATTGATGTGTTAATCCACAGATCAACATGTGGCCATTTCACTATTAACTTTAAAATGGTTAAATCACTACCCTTTCTGTTTGACAAAATTGTTACATGCCTACATACGACTTTTAAAATCATTGCATTCCTACATTTTACATGACATGAAACTGTCAAACTGCCTTAGAAACTTGTAAAATGACTAAATATTCAATACTCCCAAAAATTGTACTTTCCATTTTCCCCTTCAAATTGTAGATACATTTGTTTCGCATTGCATGAACAAGAACATTTATCAATGAAGGGCTTGGCAAGTGTTGCCTTAAACAGTAATGAATGCATAGTTGCAGTCAGTAGTGAGGGTACTGTCCCAAACAAGTCATTAGGTAAAGTGAAAAGCTTCCATCTCACAATTTTCGCACTTTTGAATTGACTCCACTACATTTTGGAGATATGAATAAAAGACTCTCTAATGAACAGCAGATCACATAGCTGATTCATACATGAGATTATTTGGTTATGTTATAAGATCATGTGCCTCTGTTTTGCACATCAGCACCTCAACTTGGTCTCCGTCTCATCTGCCGGTAATCTCGACACATCCTGGATTTCTTTGTGCTTTAGTTGTTGACTATTTGACTTGTGGTTAGTTAGTTCAGTGTTAGCACACACACATCCACGTGTACATATACACAAAAGAGCTCAAAAAGAGGGCGGGTGTGGGTTTATAGCCTCATAATCTATAATTCAGATCAAATGCAAGTATGTTCTTATCTGATAGCTCAATGAATCATCATTTTACACATTAATGATGCGAAACATATTCTTACATCTAAAAAAAGTGTGATTCTAGAAACTAACTGTACTCTGTGTCAGTGGATGGAGAGTGACTGATGGCACAACAGCTGTGTCCGGGGGTTATGGGGAGGAGCTACACCACTGTCTCTGCCCTGAGTGCTGCTGGTGGCCATGCTGCACTTGTCCCTGTCCAGCTGCCGGCCCTGCTCTGCTGTTTTCTGCCTTGCAGATTTATTCCTCATAGAGGGCGCTAGTCAGACTGGCTGGCTGCAGCTGCTGGAGGGCTGAGAGGACTGGATCTGGCAAAGCCTGCTGCAGCTGAGGGCTGAACCAGCAAGCAGAATATATAGAGGATTTACATACGTATAGGCAGGCATAGTAAGACAGGACATAGTCGGATCACATAGATTGCAATGATAAAGTAGTTCTTTAAACCTTAAAGTGCAACATATGCTCAATTCTTTTGAAATTTTGAAATGAAACTTTCTAAGAGGAGATCATTTTGGAAGACTTTTTTCAAGCTGACTGATGCTCTAGGGTGTTATTACAACCTTGTATTATTGCTATATACAAATTAGCCACAGTCTAATGGAAACTACCTACTTTTCCCATGATGCAAAAAATGATAATTGTACCAAAACTGCTGAGTCAAAAAAATGAGCTCCCAGCTGTTTCAAACCTGCAGCCTGTTGTTCATCACACCTCATGCTTAACCTTTTGTTTCACATCCTTCCCTGTCAAACCCAAGGAAACATCCTGTTTATGCAGATCAGTGGTTATCAATATTAATCAAATTATGTTAGGCACAAATTATGTTTGGCACAACTAAAAAGACAGTTAGTTGCACAGAATACTTGCTGTATCTTAACTGACCCACCCATTTTATTATGAGTCACAGCAATGTCAGTGTATTTAATCTATGACACGTAGTGAAAGCAATGGAATGGGGATATTAACTTCTAGAGCTGCTATCATCTTATCCACCCATGAAACATGCACAATTGAAACTGCAGATAACCTACCAGAGAGGCAGCATCGTTTCTGGGTCATAGTTTATCTAAGACAGTCTTTTTATATATTAGCTTTTATTAATCAGTGGTTGCCCATGAACGGCAGTGACACAAATTTAAAAGAATCTTTCCATCATTCCAAACAAGGCAATTATCAACTAATCACATGGGAATCAGTCCCCTTCTTGTCATGTGGACTTATTTTTGCCCAACAACAGTGTAAAGTTTAGTCAAATCCCTCTGGGAGGGAAAGGGGTTTCTTTACAAGGAGCTCAATCACAGGACCTTTTTCAAGTGGCTAAATGAAGAGGAAAACAGACAAATACTTCAATCCAAAATAGAAAAGTGGTGGAATGTTTTGAGGCATGGGAGGTGATGCAGAAATTAGAAGTAATCAGTGAAACACTTGAAGAATGCGGCTATTTTGTGCCAAAAGGTTGATCCCTGTTTAAATGGCACAACTGTAAATAGATTTTCCATCCAGTGTACTTCTTTACAACGTGCAATAATTATTAAAGATATAGTATGTAATTTTCTAACATTTAAACTACATTAACAATATAGCGGCCCATCAGTCTGTAACCTTGTGTTGACCTGTAGGATTACCGCTTTGCTTACAATTCTCTTTATCAGTGTATGTGTGGTCAGTAGTGAACAGGTGATACAGCAATGGTGGTAAAAAATTTAAAAAAAAATCAAACAGCTACAGCAATAAAAGTGAGCTGAAAAATCCACTGAAGAGTACTTGAATTTATTATTTTATTTTAATTTATTTAACCTTCGTCTGTTGTTAGGGTCGCCACCGACCCGTTCTTAGGTTTTAAATTCATAAAACTACCACAAAAATGCGTTTATTGCATCAAGGCTTTTTGACTTTGTCAGGAACCTTTATTTCAACAAAATAATATCCAACATTTTTTTTTACTAAATTATAAAATGATCTGGTTGAAATTGTTACCTTTTACTTTTTTTCCATTTCCTTGAAATAAATGGGTCGAAATTTACCCATAACACCATAGATGTTACTATAGTTAATAATATTAAAATTAAAAAATAACTGAAACAAATTTATTTAAGATATGTGTTCTAATACCTCTCCGTAATAGCCAGGTAACACAACAACCTTTTATTTATTCATATGGTTCTCTTGAGGCTCATTTTACCAGTTTTTAAAATTGAAATTAAGGGCTATACTGACAAAAAAAGGCCCAAAGTCCCAGACCAAAAATATTAAAACCAATATTTTCATGGATAAGGAAGCCTAACAATGTAACCAAGAGATGAGAAACAAATTGGATGATGGATAATTGCTTTTAGTGTATTTTAAAGATAATTTAAAACACGGGTCAAAACCGACCCGTTAACATCGGAGATGGTAACAGAAAGCTAATACCAGACAAAGGTTAAACAAGTAAACGTTGTCAGATTTCAATGAAGTTGCTGTTTGGCTTTCACTTTGAAAAGCCTTTAACAGGAAGTGTATGAATTTCACTCCTCCCTACTTCTAACTGGGTTGAGTATGGAGGGTGGGGTTGAGGCAGAAATCCAGGGATGGTGATTGGTTACATTTAGACATGAGAGGCAGAGGCACAGCGTGCTGATGTTTACCGATGCTGAAGAAGGATGCACTGTAAGACCTAGCGTCAACCATCTCACCAGGTTGAGTCTCATGCAGAATTCTTTTGCAGTTCCTTGACTAGCCACTAGAGGCGATCTCTGTCGACTC
This sequence comes from Cololabis saira, assembly GCF_033807715.1. Lineage (NCBI taxonomy): Eukaryota > Metazoa > Chordata > Actinopteri > Beloniformes > Belonidae > Cololabis > Cololabis saira. Next base: position 24,103,474 of record NC_084591.1, on the reverse strand, counting down.
CCAGGACTCCCTGGTTAACATGTTCCATCTTCAGAACAGAAGTAAACCACCTGTTTGTATTAACCCAGCATGGGCTAAACACAACTACTGATTTTGCTATTGAGTCGACATATTTAACAGTAGCTACATCCCGCTGTATATATCACCCAGTGCTCCTACCTAAGTGACATTCCTGGGCATTGCCATCTTCTACCAACCCTGGGAGGGCCCCGCACTGAGCTTAGGTCTCCTCCTTATCCTGAGGAGTGAGCAGGCCGCTTCTTTTCACCAGACAGGGTGGGGTTTCTCCGGCCGAACGTAGAGCGTGGAAGGATCACGTTATTCCGGCCAGATCCTCCCCACCCCATCTGGCTGCCCGGCTGGCCAGAGGGGGCATGGGACTGTGTGCATGTTTTTGTGAAGGTAGCTCACATTAGCTACATGGGGAAACTTAACACGCATTCAGCGACCCCCCGCCCCGGTGGGAATCAAACCCAGGACCTTCTTGCTGTGAGACGCGCCACCGTGCCCCTAAAGCTAACTTTGATTGGCATGCAGTAGGCGTACTTCCGTCGGCTTGCTGACTAAGATGGCTGAAAGAAGAAAAACAGGCTTCAAACCCGGTCTTCAGAAACCAATGGGTTTGTACATTGTTTATACAGTAATTTAATTAGGGCCCGAGCACTGACAGTGCAACGTGCATTATCGATTTATATAAAGTTTGAATGTTGACCATACATGCTTTGAAAGTGAATATGGGAAGCCACTGGGATAACAATACATACTGTAACCCAGCATGAATTGGTGTCATTGAACTGTTTTCACATCCCTAAACTTTGCTATCTTTAGGAGTCATAGTCTTCTGCAAATATCTCTGTAAATATTAGCACATCAATATTTTACATGTAAGAATGAATTTTTTGTAAAATGATATATATATATTTGTCTTAAGTTCTGCAATGTCTGTGATCTTGGAGAGGAAGAGCAGGCAGGAAATACTGTATGATGACGTCAGAAGAGCACCGCCTTGTTCCTTGATTGCTGCTAAATTAAATTAAATTGTAACAGAGACCCAGTGGTTCCATTACCTTTTGTTCAATTGTACAGTGATTAGTTTTATTGGTAAAAAACGATCTATTTTTAATTTACACACAAATATATTTGTTTATTATTTTATTGAAGGGTATGCATGTTTGACAGTGTCACTGTGGAAATAGGGGGACAAACCATCCTGCCTGTGTACAATGAAAAGCTCTAATTAATTACTGTTAAGTGATTATTACCGGTAGCTATTTGTTGAATTCTATCAACATCTTCATAGTGTTAAGTACGGCATAAGATCAATATGTGAGAGTTGTACTCCCCACTTCCTGGTTGTCTTCTTGGCAGAGAAGGGGAGGCAAAAGAGCAATGTGGCAAACAACCCGATTAAAAGCTAATGGAGCGAACCATGACAATGAGGAGGGGTGGAAGATTAGGAATGTGTGCATTGCAGAGGCATAATTTAGACTATATGTTATTGAATTCCTTATGATAGTGAGTGTGTACAATAATACATATATATGTATTCTTCATGTTTCATTTTGTGTGGTGTTGGGTTTGTGTAAATGTGTTCTACCATGGTCCCTCCTCAGTAGGTTTATCCAATTAAGTGCCTACATAAGAGGGTTTAAAAGGGAGTTGTAGACTTTTACTGGGGAGAAACTGTTGTACCAAGTGTTGGGTGGGGTCCCACTAAATAAATGTCAACTCTTGGATCTTCAAAAATGATTCCATGTCTCTTGCTTCTTTATCTAAAATGCAAAGTTCCTATCGGCCAAACCTACAACATAAATAATGAAATAAAAATAAAGAACAAAATACGGACCACACACATTTATCAACCCTTGTTATGGCCCAGTCAAAAATCTAAATGCAACATTTCATTTAGATTTAGTTTTACATTAGTTCATACTTGCCATTGAATTTATTTTTCGGAAAATTGTCAGAATTGGTTTGTTTTTATTCAAAAGCTCAGAACTATCTTTGGTTACTCAGCTTAAATATTGAAATACATAAATGGTTGATATACACAAGTGAATATGGCAACACATTTTGTGAGAATGTTCTTGCCAAGCCAACATTTTACGTACATGACCAGTCACATGACCAGCTGTTTCCTTTTCTTTAGAAGATGCAAGGCGAACAACAGCTCATGTGAAAGAATAGTCACAACATAACCAACTGAAGACATTATTAAGATCAGTCTCCCTTTTTCTCATAAATGTGCAAAGTTGGTCGTAGCCCTGATTTTTGACATGCCTATAATAATGGTTTAGAAAGTTATCGATGTTTTTTGGTTGTTTTCTTTTCTGTTGTGCGCTGCATTCCCTCAGTCCAGAATTCCAGCCTGATGTCACTTAGATGGTGTTATATACTGCATTACTGTCGTCATTCTTACAGGTTAACAGAGAAATGGTGAAATTTGTTTTGTTTCTACATCATTATACATATTTTAACATTATGAAGAGGTATATTTTAATTCTGATCACAGTCTTTTCCCTAAACTGTGCTATTTTGCTGACTAAATCTAAGAAAGACATTTTATTGTCCATACCTAACCAACAAGTGTTAATGCCTAAACACAACCAAGCAGCATTGAAAACTAAAAATGAAAAGCCACTGAATATATGCAAGGAAGTTCAAAAAACGCTGTGCCAAGGCTGTGCCCCTGCAGAATAACATTTAGAAGATATAGTATGTCGCCAGAGATCAACACTAACAAATACAGTTTGTTAATTAACTATTAAAGGGAAAGTTCAGTTTTTCACAACCTGGACCTTATTTCTGGCATTTTTTATGGTCGTATACTCACCCAGGCAAGTTTGGTGTCATTTGGAGTCCTTCGGAAGATATTAGGAGGTTTTTGCGAGCCGCTTCTCCATATAATGGTAGCACATGGGGGCACAGCGGGACACAGACGATGCAGCGTCTAAATAACACATGATTGCCGCGAAACTCGTTCATTTCTTTTATGAATCACTAGATCTGCTTCCAGGACCTGTTGTCTACATCCAGGGCTGTGTGTGTAACAAATAAATCAGTTCGTAAACAAGACCTCTGAACTCATGACGTCATCTCTGTGCGCGCATCGCAGACACAGCTCTGTGTACAGCTGGAGTTCGCTACTGTTAGTTTACTGTTAGTTATTTGAAACATGTCTGAATATTTGTCAAATTCTGAGGTTGTGGACGACGACTTTGAATATGATGGACGTCCTTACCGTTTTGAGCCAGAGTATACGGCTGAAGAGCTCACTAAACGGAGGACAGAGTGCGCGCACAGAGATGACGTCATGCAGGTCAGAGGTCTTGTTTACAAACTGATTTCCTTGTCATACACACAGCCCCGGATGTAGACAACAGGTCCTGGAAGCAGATTTAGTGATTCATAAAAGATGTGAACGAGTTTCGCGGCAATAATGTGTTATTTAGACGCTGCATCGTCTGTGTCCCGCTGTGCCCCCATGCGCTACCATTATATGGAGAAGCGGCTCGCAAAAAACTCCGAATATCTTCCGAAGGACTCCAAATGACACCAAACTTGCCTGGGTGAGTATACGACCATAAAAAATGCCAGAAATAAGGTCCAGGTTGTAAAAAAACGAACTTTCCCTTTAAGGACACCTCATGCATATCTCAACAACACCCGGGACTTTAGCAGAGCAGTAGCATTTGACTCCCAAAATTTTAACAGGTGTCCAACTGTGAAGCTTCCTGATAACATGACAAACTGTTAAAATGGTAACAACACTTTTTTTTCTTAACCTCCCCTTCTAATGATGACTGTGGACTCCACATTCACAAAAGAGTGGAAGCTACATGAGAAAAAACCTTTGGTCAAGTCATCACTCTCAGTCTCGCTCTCAGTCTCACTTAGCAGTAGATTTTTACTGTAAGGATCAATAATCTGTAATTCATGTCTCATAGGAGAATCATTCAGAATAGACACATGATTGTATGGTAAAAGAGTGAACATCTTTTGCCTACCCAATTTTAAGCAATGTGTCTGGTGAGATGGCATTATTTGATACAAGCTTCTTTTTATTTTAAGAGCAAACAGTCTTATTTGAATGCATGAGTGTATGTGCATACATGTGTGACGACACCTCCCTGGCTTTTACATGGCTGAGCTCCTCTATGATATACTGGTTTTGTGGATTTAACATGTTCCCAAAAGGGACCAAGTCCCAGGTGTTTCTACGGCGTAGTACCCTCTTGCTCTTATTTGCGTACACAGATGTTTAAGCTTCCACCTTCTGTATACAGTACTCAGCTCCGTAAAATCCCCCAAGTCTCATTGTAAGCTATGTAGTTTAGCATTTCCTTCAAAACCGTTTGAGTGTGTGTTTTTTCTCTCCCCCTCCCTCTCTCTTTTGGGTAAACATTTGAAATATATCTTTTGCATGCGGCAGATTTAAGTCAGACAGGAAATCTGCGTGTGCGTGTCTGTGTGCGTGTATTCGTGCATGCGTGTGTACATGGTGGCTAATTGAGGTTATGAATGAGATACAGCTGCAGAGCCCACTGGTCAGTGTGAACATCTGATGAATGAAGTAGAACTTTTTTAAATAAACTGCTGGGTGATGCGGCATCATTTATGTCTCCACATCTCCCCATCTATATTTTCCTCACACATCTGGCATTAAAGATGCACACCCTGTTGATGCAAGGCACAAATATTTAAGGCAATGAAAGGTCATCAACTTTGTTCATGCACTCAGCAGGAACTCCCACGAGATCATGAATTGATACAAATGTTTTGCAACTTTATTTGAAACGTGCTTTGTATAAAACAGAGGAAGAACTGGCCACAAGCAGATATAGTACGTGACTAATAAAGGGCTTCGCTGATGCAGACAGATGGAATAAAATGGGTTAGTTAGGAGACAGAGGGAAACAAGGAAAGTGATGGATAGACAGACGGAGTGAGAGAAGAAGAAGACGGGCTGTGATAAGCACAAAGACAACAGTCACATTTAGGCTTTTCCCTCCTCCCCTTATGCAAGTAGACCTTGATCCACAGTCACACAGACTCTACTGTGTCATGGTGTGTGGCCCTGTGTCCGTGTGGCTCTGCAAGTGGTGACTGGACAAATCATGACTCAGCAGAACAGACGACATCTTCCTTTTTAAAGCAGGTTTCTGTGGCTTCATATTAGCTTCCCATGAGCTGCTATTCAATACACAAGGTCTTAATTTCTTTTGCGGAGCATCGCAACAAAAGTATGTCCTTATCCTGTATTAATTTCATCAGTATCCCCACAATTTACTACTTATGAAAAAACCCTCACACTTAATGAAAAAATTAGCATTATTTTGACTGTGATCTAAAATTATTCTCATTATTAGCAGGTCAAATGAAGAGGAGTCAGAAGCTCTGATCAAAAGCACTATGTTTTGGCTAAATTAGTGACTTAGGAGATTTTCTAATTTCCAAAAGGCATAAAGATTTTTACATGTTTAAGGTAAGAAAATAAGCAGAAAATGAGCCCTTCTTGATGGATACTGACTATCACAGCCTTGTTTCATCTCCTTTTTAAGGGATTTTTGGTCAAACATCCCTGCCAAAGGCTTCGATTTCCCTGTGATTCGTTGTATACGCTGGTCTCCTGAGGTGTGTCGATGAATGTCTCTGATCAGTTTTAGGTTGTGGAAATTCTGAAGGATATGACAGACCTTCTGCTTGCACCCATTGAGAACTTTTTGGTTGAATTTTTGGATAATGATTCTGTTGTAGAAGCATTCGTATTATGTTCTTCAGGTTTTCTCCATACGCTGGGGTGTTTGCTACAAAAGGCTGCAAAACTAAGGATGATATATATTCACAACTTTTAATGGCATGGATCAACATAGCAGCAAGAGGCAGCATGGCAGCAAGAGCTCCAGACTTTGGTGTCTTTGGTATCAGCAATTTTGCAGCCAAAATGTTACAGGTTATTCCCAGTAAAGTTTTCAGCCCCTTTTCCCTGGTGCGTCCATGTCCAGTGAGCATGAATGGGTGTGTGATATGCATTTATGGTGGTCCAATGTGGATGGAGATTTTCTGCTCACACATAGTTGAGAAGCTAATGCAGATTCTCATTTTAGCTAATTTTCATGTGAATACATTGTTTTAAAACAGATATGGACTAATGTTAATGTAGCCTAAGGGTCATCTCTTCAAAAAGACAAAAACAACTTATTTAGAAACTTTTTCTTTTGACCTGGCCTCGATTTACTCAATTTGAAAGAACGATAGTATTTTCTCCTCTCTCAACGTCACATAGTGAAGGTTATATGATAAACGCGTGGCAAATCAGGGGGAGGACACATAGTGGCTCGAGAGTCATGAAGCAAATTTCATGTAATTCTGTCATTGTTTTCAAATAATTGCTGTTTGCTTTATCATATTTCCAATCTCTTTAAGCTACAAACAGATGATACAGGAACCTAACTCTTTTTGACCTCGATAAAACAGACTAAATAAGATCTCTGCCAACATCATCTGTATGGGAGAGGCTCCTTTTACCACTTAAATCTCTATTTGGTTCCGAAGGAGGTCACTTAACTACGCTATTTTGTTCAAAACCTTTTGTGCTTTTAATTTGTGTACATATTTTCGCGACATTGACCAAAATGATTTTTGTATGCCCAATGAAGATTATTAAAAGAAAAGTCAATAGTCAGCCAACAAATTCATTGAGCATTATTGGTCAGAGGGAGCTTCATTGTGTTTTTGTAGACCTTGAAGAAGCATATGACAGGGTGCAGAGAGAGGAGCTATGAGGAAGTCTGGAGTAGCAGTAAAGTACATTAAAGTGGTGCAGGGCATGTAAATAAGACAGTGGTAAGGTATGCTGTAGGCGTGACAACATGGCTCAAAGTGGAGGTGGGACTGCATTAAGGATCAGCTCTGTTGCAAAGTTGATGGACAGACTGACCAATGAGGTTTGATAGGAATCTCAGTGAACTGTGATGTTTGCAGATGACACTTGTCACTATAGTGACAAGGGAGCAGATGGAGAAAAATCCATGGAGGTGAAGGTATGCCCTGGAAAAGAAAGGATTTTAAGTACTTACGTGGTGATGTGTGATAAAATGTTATCAGCAAGAATGAGAGGTAAAGTGTACATCAGTGTTTCCCAACCCAGGTCTGCGGGGCACACTGCTGTTTAGATATTGCCTTGCATCAATATGGTGTACAAGACGATAGATGGTCCAGTGATGTTTTATGGTTAACAGACTTTGGCAGTGAGGAAAAGACAGGAGGCAGAGTTGAAAGTAGCAGAGGTAAAAATGTTGAGGTTCTCTTTGGTAATGATGAAGATGGATTTGATCAGGAATTAGTACATCAGAGGGGAAAGTTAATGTTAGATGTTTTGCAGAGGCCAGACTGAGATGGTTTGGACATGTACAGAGCAGTGATAGTGAATATATCAGTAGAAAGATGATGGGGTTCAAACTGTCAGGAGAGAGGCCGAGAGGAAGAGCAAAGATGAGATTTATGAATCTACTAAAAAAGGACATGAAGTTAGTTGGTTTGAGAAAGTAGATACAGAGGATAGGGTTTAGATGGAGACGGACGGTTTGCTGTGGCAACCCCTGAAGGGGAACAGCCGAAAGAAAAAGGAGAATACAGAGACTGTAAATAAATATGGTCATTAAAACCTTTAAAAAAAAGTAACTTTTGTGTGCTAGCCCATGTTTGTGTGTGTTCATGGGCAGGTGTGTTTGTTTGTCTCAAACACTTGCACTTGCAGTTCCTGTTCCTGAGATCCACTGGTCCTGGCAAACAGTGTCTGGTCTTATCTCTTGTGTTTTATGTTTCTAGCAAGCCAGGGACACAAGCAGCCCTTTGTGGCCAAGAGGTTGCTGGTCTCACTCCAGACAGATCCACGCAGCTGTTCACCACTGTTGGTCATATCCATGTGTGTGCATGCTTGTGTGAGGAGACATCTTTGTGTGTATTTGACCGTGTGCTTGTATGTATCGTGTGTGCATGTTTTAATGTGGTGGCACCTATGTACATAAAAGAGACTTATTTACATTTGTGCATGTAGCCAAAATATGCTATAGATTCAAGTTCATTTCTTTTGATATTGCTTTTTGACCAGAACTGGTTTGGGTTTTGTTTGCCAGTTCTGATGAAATACAGAACCAGTTTAAAGTGAAGCAAAGCAACACTTTTGACTGCAAAACAAATCCAAGTATATTCTGTATAAAATGTCTGCTGTTCAAGAAGAGCCTTCACGCTTTATTCTGCAATTAGACAAATAGTTTTTTTCTGATGGTTTTAGAGGTATAGCACACATGATAATGTTTGGATCATTGCTGGGAACTGATATTGTATATTCTGGAAATGGTGCATGTAGTCAAATTGTGATGTAGTCATATTTGCCGATGAAGACTATTCCAGTGTGGCTAAAAATTAAATAAATAAATAAATAAAAGGAAAAGAAAGCCACTCCTGGAGAATTGGTATAACCTAAACAAATGGAGGATCTCAAAGTTCTGTAGGACTAAAATTGTGAATGCTAGCCCAGTATGTCACCAACTCATTGGTCCCTCTCCCTCACCTGAACTCTGGTGACACCACAGAGCTCCTCGGTGGACATTCCCTTCTCAATAACACAAAGTACATTGTGCTTGTGACCCATTAAAAACTCCTAAATGGAGCCATTGCCGAAGCCAGCACAAAGCCACGTGCTGTGTCTGCAGTTGAATGCAGTGAGGGCAAGAATGTGGCCCCCAGACTCAGCCTCTACTTATCCAGTTTGAGAGAAATAGAGACAAAGAGAGAAGAATATCAGACATGCATTTAGGCATTAATGATGCTTAGAGCTCAATGGCATATGGTCGGACTGAATTCTCTTCAAATCTACTTTCATTTCACAAGGTTTTGGCAGATATGTTTCATGTTCAACAGATTTCCAATTAATCACTGTAACCGGTAGTATCAACCTTTTCGGGTTAAGTGAGAAGATTGTAAAATGTGATTCAGTTGTCATCAAGATCAAACCAAAATGATATTTATTCTGGATCTTCTCCACGTCTATAGCTCAACACTAAATTCACATATTCTGCACCCTCTCTTCTCTGCCATCTATAACATAGGTCTCTGCTGGTGTTGATTGTGTTTTAAATGATCAAATGTTTGTTCATGTTCAAATTATATCATTTGTTTGTTTGTCATGTGCAACATCATGTGCAGCCTCTAAAAGACTGCTGGTCAATTTATCGTTTGTGACCCATGATCAAATTTCCTTTTATGTGTCTAATGACTAATGTGTCACCTGACAGACCCACAACCCCACCCATGGCTAAAATGCTGCTGTATAGGACATGAAACCATACATTAACCCCATTTTGCCATCCACTAAAGGGTCACAAGCCAATGTTCTCATAGTTCCCAGATAAATGGGGAGGGTTGTGTCAAGAAGGAGCATCTGACATAGAAGCGATGCCGAATTAAAATGTGAGACATGATGATCCGCTGTGCTTGGTTGAATAGAGATCTGGTCATTGTGGAGCCATTTGGGTATGGTGACTTCATTTCTAAAGAAACCATTTTAAAATATTTGACCTTTGTGGCATGGGGTGTCATCCTGCTGCAGGTTGTCATCAGTAGATGACGGTTGTTATTAATGATGGACATGGTCAACAACAATACTCAGGAAGACTATGACATTTAAACAATCCCAAGAAAGAACCAAGAAAATATTCACCACATCATTACACCACCAACATCCTTAACTGTGACAGGATGGATCCATGAATTCATGTTGTCGATGCCAAATTCATCATCTTAATGTTTCAACCCTTAAACAGCAAAGACCTGGAGGACATCTTACGTCAGCTGAACTCCTCCTCTTACTGTTTAGACATCCTGCCAACACACTTTTTCAAAAAGGTCTCAAAGATTTTGGAGTCAGATCTGTTACTAATCATGTCCATAATGTCAGGTGTGTTTCCAGAGCCACTAAAAACAGCTATAATTAAACTTCTGCTAAAAAAAGACAATCCTCACAAGACACAAATGAAAGCACAGGCCAATCTCAAGTCTCCAATTTTTAGTAAGATCATTGAAAATGCAGTTTTTCAACAGCTAAATAACTTTTTAACACAAAATAACTGCTATGATGTCTTCCAGTCGGGTTTCAGACGACATCACAGCACTGAGACGCTCTGACCAAAGTGTTTAATGACATACAGTATGTCTGAATACAAAGGGTGGAAGCACATCAGTCTTAGTTTTACTGCATCCCAGTGCTACATTTGATACAGTTGACCACAATATTTTAATCAAAAGACTGGAGAACTGGGCAAGTCTTTCTGGAACTGTACTAAACTGGTTCAAAACATACTTAGAGAAAAGAAGTACTTTGTTTCAATAGGTACATTTAAACCTGAGCAGACAAGAATCATATGTGGGGTTCCCCAAGGTTGCATCCTGGGACCTCTTCTGTTTAACATCTACATGCTCTCACTTGCACAGATCATAAAGAAAAACAAAATAGACTACCATAGCTATGCAGATGACACATATATATATATATATATATATTACAATGTCACCAGGAGACCAAGGACCTGTGCAGCCTCTTGGTAAATGCATTGAGGATATTAATGACTGGATGTGCCACAACTTTCTCCAGTTAAACAAAAACAAAACTGAGGTAATTTTCTTTGGAGCCAAAGAGAAACAATCACAGGTCACCACAGAGCTTCAATCTATACAACTAAAAACCACCAACCAGGCCAGCAATCTGGATGTAGTGATAGATTTAGACCTAAATTTGGAGAAATGCATTAAGGCAATAACAGAGTCAGCCTACCATCAGCTTAAGAATATATCAAAGTTAAAAGATCTGATGTCTCAGCAGGACCTGGAAAAACTAGTCCTTGCATTCATCTTTAGTAGCTTGATTATTGTAACAGTATCTTTACAAGTTTACCTAAACGGTTAGACAACTGCAGCTCATTCAGAACTCTGCTGCTCAAGTCCTCAATAAGTCCAGCTCTGAGGTCTTCACACTGGCTGCCTGTCCATCAGAGGACAGACTCAATTTCTGATGCTGGTCTATAAAGATCTGAATGGTTTAGGACAAAATATATCAGTGACCTCCTGATCCAGTAGGAACCTTCCAGACCCCTCAGGTCATCTGGATCCACGAGTTCACATAATCACCCTTCAATCAGAGCAAATGCTACCAACTTGAAAAACAGGACAGAAATCTGTCCCTTTGATCTGAAGTAAATTCATCTTTTACTATGTGCTGTCTTTCTCTCATTCTTTCTCCTTCTCACTGTCTTTATCCTGGCTCAATTGTTTAATGATGTGAAACATCTCTGTCAACACGGTGTCAGTGTGTTTTCATGCATTTCAGTGTTTTCAGTCTACGCATTGATCTCTGTGTATGAACATCTGTGTCGTTGTGTTAGCAGGGTGTAAAGACTAAGGGCAAATTCTTAACAGGCTCCCAAATATATCATTTGACAAAAGAGAGTGGAGAGGACACTGGAGTCTGCCGATCAACAGGTCTTTTTTCTATTACACCTTTTTTTTTCTTTTTTAAATTAACCTGAGGTTGAAAAGATAGCTGAATGTCCTTGAACAAATGATTGGGAGACCAAAGAGTTGACTGAATGTTACTTTTGGTCCTTTCTTGGGTGGCAATGGGATAGGCTGTTTACTCAGGCTTAAAACTGACTCACAAATCAAAGTGTAAGTCAGAATGGAGAGATTAGAGAGCCAAGATAGGTCTGGGATTCTACCTGCACCGTTGTGCCTTTGTTAACAGCCACCTGGATGAATTGTTAACATTGTATAACACATCCACACACACAAATAGATACACAGACAACAGAGTAAATGCATAATACCCTGATAAAATACTGTTTCTGTCTCCTTCAGAGAAAAGGCCCCTGTAAAAGCTCTTTGAAAAACTAAAGAGTGTTGCGTTGTATAGAAAGGGAGATTCCCCTTCCACTTAAGCATTCACTTGTCAGTGTGGCCTGTCCCTCCAGCAGCTGTCATTTCAGGACATGAATCACACCCTAAACCAGGTAGCACACTGTCAGCATACTTGGGTGTGGACCTAAAGTGAAAACAGACAGAAGAAAATGCCCGAACATGATTAGAGTTTCGAAAAAAAAGGGGAAGTTGCAACTGCGCAGAGTCAACTGTTGTACATATGAGATGTGTGAGATGACAACTGGTTTGTTGGTTGTTCGTTTGTTGTTGTCTGGTTGTCAAATCAGATTTGACTGAATTAAACCTCCACTCTTCTCATTCTCGTTAAAATGTTTGTTTTCCTGTTTTTTTATGGTGTACACAATGGTGGACCCATCAGTATTTGCCTCAAAAATATGAAAAGGAAAAAATATATATATACAAAATGAGGATCACTTTGCCAGCCATAAGAAGTAGATCATTGTATTTAAGAAAAAGAAAATTGTGGCTTTAATCCGTGCATGGTAACTAAAAATGTCCTGGTGTTTCTGTCTTACATGAATTTATCAAGAAGTGTGGAAGTAATGTGCTCAGCCTGGAGCTCGAGTTTCAAAGACGGCTAGATAATGGAAGATATTTAAAAAGCCATCTCAGATAATGTAGGATCTTAAGTACTGGATGCCTCACTTTTCGTTCATCTGATCCCTTTTCCTGACTTCTAAAGAATGAGGGATCTCATTGAAACCTCTGTTTTTCACCTGCTTTGTGTTCTCCGTGTATTCACTCTGCTTGGAAAAAAAAGGAAAAGAAAATTGTTTCGACAACTTCACATCTCGGTGGCTTCCCCACCTTCACTGCTCCACCTCTCCTTCATTCCTCTCCCACTCCTTGCATCTTCTTCTGAATGAATTCAACCTTGTCCAGCTTTTAAATGAAGGGAGGGGAGGGAATTACCTGTCGGAAGGGAAGCTAGCTGTCTGACTGGCTGTGGTGAAAGGACCTGTGGCTTCGCTCACATGAGATAAACTTTATAAGGAGAGCAGGAAATTATGCTTGATAGGAAAGAAAGTTTGAATAAAATCAATTGGCTTAATTGTGGAATAATCCGCTCCTCACGTCCAAGTCATTGTGATGAGTGATACGACCTAAATGAATAGAGAAAAAAACAATATCTACAGTAATCTGTTACTCCAACTTCTATACTCACTTTGCATGAAACCAATATTGTGAGATTTAGATTAACATAATGAGGCATTTTCTTGCTGCGATTTGTCTTTCTTTTTTTTTAATATATATATATTGCTGGTAAGATCACATTTGGTCAACATTGGATCCATTAGTGAAGAGGTCACAGGAAAGTATGACACACAAAGGATTTTTTTCTTTTAGTTTTGCTTTTTTTTTTTTTACAGAACTCAGAATGTGTCATTATGTCTGACTGTCAGCAAAAGGAATTTCCAGTTAGTTGACAGTTGTATCAGTGTAATTATCAATATCACTGCTCAGAATGTTAACAGCAAAACTTAAGTGTTATTATATGACATTGCTCATCCTTACCATTTCACCGTGTGATTTGTCTTTAAGGAATGGGATCCCACCAGTGGTGAGGATTGGGAGTTTTTTTTCCCAAGAATGTTTCTCAGGTAAGATAAATTTACTTGTTTTTACTGTGATCTGCTGATTTCTATGATTCAGATTGAATGTTGGAAATTTCTTCAATCATTGCCTCCCAGTGTCAGTGGGTGCCCCTGCTTTCCCCAGATGCAACCGTTCCTGTTAACAATATATCCGTACTGCCGTGTTTGTAATGTGTCTCTTTAAACCAGTCTCATTCGGCCATCTGTCTCCTCCAGGAGCCCAATAAGTTTTCTTCTGATTGTAGATATCCTCTCTCAGGGTTGTCTCTAAAAGGAGAATGTCTGAGGGAGTAGTGGAAATGTTTGCTCTTTGCAGCTTCTGTGATCTTATTTTAGAAACAAAAATGAATTTGTAATTTGTAGAAGGGATTGTACTACCCAGAGCTGGATTGATTTTGACACTAGTTTCACAACCACATGTTATATGTTTCCTCAAAGACTTTCTGCTTCGTCTATTCAGAGTGTGCTGGGTCCTTTTGACATGCATCTGTCTATTGGGGTGAACAATTCCCTGAAATAGCAGTAGCTTTCAGTAAAGTTAAGGACAACACCAAGTCTTTTATCGACCTTGTTTCTGTCATTTTCAGTATCACAATGATCTGATACTGCTACAGTGTCTTTCACAGCCATTGAAACCCCATTTGGATTCCTGTAAATTAGCTTTAGGTGTTTTTTTCTTCTTTTTTCAGCTTCCGACTCTTTAAACACATTGATTTGTTTCATTTACAATCAGATACAGTAGTACAGTAGAGTTTACTTTCATGAAATAAGTTTGTTTTATAGATAAAGGGAATGTTGTTTTCTGAGGTGGGCTAATATATTTTATATGGCCTGTTTGTAACTTTCTGGAGATAAAAAAGAACAAAACAAAACTACATATTCGTGATGTTATGTGTAAGTTTTGTGTTTCCTCATATAAAAGTTGCTCATACAGTGATCAGAAGCCCCAAAGTGGACTTGATGTGTGATAAAATAATAGACCAACTCACCTTTCTGAAGTCTTTCTTACATAGATGACTATGTAATCACTTCTTTTATCGCTGTACCTTCACAAGCATCAAAGGATCATAGTCCAACAGGACAGAAGAAGACTTACAGTGCAGTTCAATGTGATTATGCAGTCATGGATCAAGTAGCTGCTCTCAGAGTAATGTGGCAGTTTTGATACATGCTTAGCTGTTCTGCAACATCAACAGCAAAGGTTATCTCTTTGCAGCTGCCTTACTCCTCACAGCTATCCAAGCCCGGGGCTAGTATGATAGAGGTCGAACACAGCAGACTTCTTTGCAAAATTTGCAAAAGTTGTTCTCTGTCATTCTCTTCCTGTCTCTGGCTCTCTCTCTCTCCCTCTCTCTCTTGCTCAATCTCTCTCTCTTTCCCTCCTTCTCTCCTATATACACAAACATAAAATGGCAAAGATTTTTTGGAATTAGTGCAATAGCATTGTGCAAACTTGCAATGCTCTGTGTTTTATGCTGACTTGATATAAAGTGTTTCATGCATTGTCTTTCACTTTGAACATCACATCTCAAGTTCAAAATGTGATACAGTATTAAAATGTCATGATTAATCAGTATTGCTTAATTTTCAAGAATCATTTTGTAGCAGGGTGGATGCTACGGGGGCCCGCCCGAAGGATGGAGAGACACAGAGTTTCGTGCAGACCCTCTTTATTTACCCAGTTCACCAACACCACACACAGTGCTGAAGCACACACAGCTCCTCAGCAGCAGCTCCATCGGCCCCTTTGCTGCTGTCCAGCTCTGCCTTATGAAGGCTGGCAGGGTGGAGAGGCTGATTGGGCCCACCTGTGCCCTAATCAGCCTGAGTGGCTGCAGCTCCTCCAACCTGCCACACACCCCCAACGCCAAACTCGTGCTGGGGTCTGTCCGGCCGAGCCTACTCCCCCCCCGCCCCCCTCGGAGCGGGAGAGGAAGTCCGGAACCCTCCGGGCCTTCCTGGTCGGGGGGTCGTCCCCGGCGTCGGCCTGACCAGCGGAACGGTCGCGGGGGTCGCCCCCGGCGTCGGCCCGCCCGCCGTGGAAGACGCTCTCGGGGCCGGGCCCATGGTGGCCTCGGGCCAGACGGCATCCGCGGCCGTGGCCGTGGTGCGTCCAGGACCACCCCCTCCTCCATGACGCGGCCCTCCGCGGGCTGCTGGTCCGCCTCCAGGACCGCCTCTTCCCCCACACTCTGCTCTGGCCGCAGGTCCGGCCCCGTCTCCGCGGGACCCGCTGTCGCTGGCGGCTGCGCCTCCGCAGCCGCCTCCCCAGCCAACTCCCCCTCCGTCACCGACTCCGTCCCAGCAGCCGTCGCCTGGCGGCCCACAGCGACTGCCTCACGGCCGGTCGGCTGCAGCGCCGCCAGCGCTGCCGCGGCAAACCTCAGACGGGGTGCAGGGATGGGTCGCTCCGCAGGTCCCCCCGCCTCGGGAGCCGTCGCTTGGCGGCCCGCAGCTTCTGCCTCCCGGCCTCTCAGCTGCGGCGCCGCCAGCTCCTCCCGCGTTGCTGCGGCGGCCTTCAGACGGGGTGCAGGGGTGGGTCGCCCCGCGGCCACCAGGGCTTCTATGGCAGCCAGCTGCCGCTCGCCCTGGTCCCGGAAGGCGGCCGCCATGCCCGCCATGGCCCGGGCGAGCGCGTCCAGGGCCCGCTCCGTGCCTCTCTCGTCCATTCTTCGGGCCCCACGTTGGGCGCCAGATGTAGCAGGGTGGATGCTACGGGGGCCCGCCCGAAGGATGGAGAGACACAGAGTTTCGTGCAGACCCTCTTTATTTACCCAGTTCACCAACACCACACACAGTGCTGAAGCACACACAGCTCCTCAGCAGCAGCTCCATCGGCCCCTTTGCTGCTGTCCAGCTCTGCCTTATGAAGGCTGGCAGGGTGGAGAGGCTGATTGGGCCCACCTGTGCCCTAATCAGCCTGAGTGGCTGCAGCTCCTCCAACCTGCCACACATTTGAACTAAGATATTAATTAAATATCAATGTGATCCTTATTTAGTACTTGTAGATGTAACTCTAAGGCAATTTCTATTAGCGGGAGGTCTGGGTAGATTTATCAGGGATGGGCCGTTTGCGCGTGTCTCCATTACCAGGAGTGGCCCTGTAATGTGGCTTTCAGGCCTTTACCATTTTTTCGGCCTGGAGGGGCTACCTGGTGGGTGGTCTCTGCTGATTGGACCAGAGACATCTTGCTATAAGTAAATTTGATACAGTTAGAGTACATGAAAAAACAATGGATGGACCAACAAGTCGGTTCAGGTCTTGTTGTCATATTACACCAATATAGAAGTCCAGTGGGGGCATTTCATTTAATCTCAATTACTACGATTGTGGTGTATGTTTTTTTTTTAAACGCAAGTAGCATCGGTTGTTGACGTGTTTTTTCTTCTCCGTCTCGTTTTGTGAAAAGCAAAATATGCTCATCACTGCCACCTGGTGGTCATCTGTGCTATTTTTCAAACAAACGTTCTTGTGTGGCGCTACAGTGTAATAAGGTGCGTTTCCACTAGCAGGAGTTCAGGGTAAATCTGCCGGAGAGGAACCTCTACAGGGCCGATCGTCTCCTCAGCCCTTTCAGTCGGCGTGTTTCCATTACACTGTAGCGCCACACAAGAACCTTTGACTGAAAAAAGAGCGCAGCCAACCACCATGTGGCGGTAATGTGCATTTGTTGCAGTTCCCAAATGGCCAGCAAAAGAATAAAGACAATAAGAAACACATAAACAACCGATGCTACTTGCTTTTTTTTTTTTTTTAAACATACACTGCTGTCGTAGCGATTGAGATTTAAAGAAACCCCCCCGCCAGACCTCTATATTGGTATCCATCCTTTTTTTCGTATGTTTGTGCATTTTCAACTGCATCAAATGTACTCATAGCAAAAGGCTTCAAAACGCTTTGCAGTCACATGATTAAAGTTCACGTGAGAGGGCTGAGCGCAATTTCCTGCTTTTACAATACCCAATCAGCAGAGACCACCTACCAGTTATCCCCTCTAGGTCGAAAAAATTCCCTCTCCTACTACAGTAAAGGTTCCAAAAGGCCACGTTACAGGGCTGTTCCTGCTAATGGACATATGCGCAAACGGTCCGGGCCCGAAAAATCTACCTGGAAGTCCGACTAGTGGAAATGCGCCTATGGAGTAATGCCGGCTGAAGGGGCCGAGGAGACAGTCGGCCCTGTAAAAGGTTACTGTCTAGCAAATTTACTCGGAACTCTTGCTAGTGGAAATGCTCCTGACCAGCCCTTACAAGCGCTCTGACGCTTCAACCTATTATCTATCTATCATGTACCAACCAACATATAGATTTCATCATAAATCAGCCCACTGTTACTGCTCATTCATTCCAAGTTTCATCTTCATACATGTTGGCTTTGTTGTTGCCTGTGCCGTTATGTATGCCATAGGAGATTACTATTTAACATGCCTTGTTTAGACTGGTGTTTCAGTAGCTGTACAATGTCGTTTTCATGACACATTTTTCATGATCAGAGCAAAGCCAAGTTAAACTAGCTATGAAATATACTTTCTTTGTTATCCCTTAACTTTAATAAGAAAAGCACTTTGGTGGCATGGACTTCGTTATTTGTGCAAAGCCCATCTTGCCCCACTGAAGTGCAACAATGTCTCTTAAGAAATTCTTGTGATGTAAGGAATGCTTGGCTTACTCAGTCTTTAAGACCCCCATTATGGTCTCAAGGGTTGAAGTCAACCATCACTGTGAAGAAAAGTCCATTATACCCGGTGCTCCATTGGTCTTCTTTGGTCTTCAAGTAGTTCATACAGATCTCTGAGGTGTGTCTGGGACCCCACAGGGGTATGAATTCTTCCACATAAAGACGCAAATCAGAGGCTCTGGTAGGTCCAATAGTAGTACAACATATCCCGATTTAGCCAGCACCATGTGTAACTGTGGATGTAATTCACCACTTCATCCTTCATGCTGCCTAAAACTCAGACATTTCTTTCTTGAACATGACAAAACTGGTTTCTAAATATGGCAGGTTTTTCATCTTAGCCTCAGCCATTGTTTCACTGATGGGAACCAGGACTACATTAGAAACCTTTGCCCTGTAACTTGGAACATGAAACAGCAAATTTCTATAATTTCCAGACTATTTTCCTTCGGTTTACTAAATTAGGCTGAGAATTTTGACAAGATTAAAAGAAACTGGCACTGACTTGTTTTTTGTCTAGTGGTGTCGCGGTGGCATATAGTTGTTTTGTTTTTTTTTGTTTGTCTTCCATGAAAGGTTAGTAGTTTCCAGAAACTACCTTCAGAGTTATTTGCATTCGTTGGGCATTGCCATCCTTTACGTGAGGCATAAAGGCAGAATGAGAGGTCGAAGTTGATGTTCCTCTGAGCTGGCAACAAGATGATTTGGAGGGCAGTCAGAGGCAAACTGGTGTGCATGAATTAAGTGGGAGGTGTCACATCTTTTACAGCTGTTGTTGTCCCTCAGCAGATTCTGTGATGCTGGCTTTCAGTTAATGAGCACACACTTGATATAGTACCAATCTGCCTGTAAAAATTAAAACAAGAATGTCTTTGTGTGCTAATTTAATTCAACCACTGTTTGAAAAAGGGCTGCTAATTCACACATCACACAACTGGACGTTCTTGCCATGAAGACATTAAATTAAGTTTAGGCAAGTAAACAAGTAATGCTGTTGCGTTTGGAAGTGTAGTGACAAATTATGTTTGGACTGATTAACAGTGGATGGATTAAGTCATCAGGACATCACCTTGTAAAGTGGAGGCTAAAACAACAACTGTTTGTTGATGCTATACTGGATAAGACTGATTCTCCGCGGTTACAGAATTAGCTCTTGTGTCAGCCCTTCCACATCTTTAAAATAATAACCATCGAAAGGGAAAAGGCAAGGTCTATCCTTCCCAGGGATTATGGTGGGAAGAATCGATGACTTCCTCCATATTTTCCCCTCATGGGACATGAGGAAGAAGTCTCTGTTGTATTAATAGTATTCCTCTGATAAGCCAGCCAGGACTGTGTTGTGGTGTCACAGCCTGCTATCTCTTTGTTGTGAGAACCTCCTCTTATTGTATCAAAGATATCTTATGGAATATACATTTCCTGCCTTCCTGTTTTCCTTCAGCTGTTTGTAAGACGTAGAACTTTGGCACAGACAGCAAAGGTGAGGGTTAGGACTTGACTGTCCCATCAGTTGCCTTTCGACAGTTTTTGGTATTTTGTTCTCTGCTTGGGCTGGGATGCTGCCCGCTGTCCCACAATTGTTTTACTACTGGAAACCCCTGTAATAAATACTAAGGGCAGAAGTGATATTCCTGTCTGACTGGCAAGGCTGTTAATCTAAATGGGACATTTTATGTTTGCCTCAGGGCCAGAGAAGCCATTCACTCCGACACACTGTTCACAGAGGCTGTAAATGCTGCTATTCAGTTATCTCATTGTTTCTGACGTCACAGGAAACTTCATGTAACACTTCAGTGTAGTCAGAAAAACAGAGTTATGCTTAGGGAGGCTTGTTTAATAAACAGGGTTTTTCTTAAAGTCTAATACAAAGGCATTTGTGCACTTCGAAAATAGTCTGGTTAAATTGACAAAGATAATTTGTGCCTGTTCAGTTGCTTTACATTGTGTTTGCAGCTTATTATCAAAGGCTGTTTTCTTTCTTCTCAGCTGGTTTGATAGCCTAACTGCCCCAAATAGGACCTCTAAAGGGAGAGCATGGGAAAAATACTTGTTGTGGAAACTGCTGGGAAAAGTTTTAGTTCTCATTGGTAGCAGTGGAGGGCATTGTGGGATGTGAGTGAGCTTAGAAACTGTTTTACTCCCAGTGAGAAGGAGAAAACATAGGCACAAATTACAGGAGATTGAGCAGAATTAACTCTGAATGGTCAAAGCTCTGTTGGCTCCACTTTACTCAAGGATGGAATGGATGGTCAGTGACGCTGACAGAAAGCATGGCAAGATGAGCTATAGTCTTGTCTCTCAGTTCAGCTCTGGGCTATTTAAGCCCACCCCCGCCCCTGATGTCAACTTGAGCAGTGGTGGCCTGCATACCAACATACCAGGTTGATGGTGGCCAGCCCATTAGCAAGGCCCAAGCATTTTAGCCCACCCAGGGCTGCCGACCCTCTGCTGCCCACCTTCTGCCTTCCCTCCCAGCCCTGGCTCTGGATCAGAGGCAGGCCGCACGTCGGGGGACAAGGCTAATGAAGGTTGCAGCCAGGCCATCTCTTTCAAGCTCCAACCCAAGAGTACAATTTTGGCTAATGCTATTTCCTGCAGATAAGATAGACACAAACTTCTTTTACTTTGCTTTCCCCATCAGGGGTTTGGGAGGTGAAAGGAGGGTGAACAGTGGCAAAATACGTGATGTTAGCCCTCTCTCTCTTTCATCATCGGTTAGCTGCGCGCTAGTAACATCTTGCTCCCGTGATGGCTTTACATTGCACTGCTATTTAGGTGTTAATATGTGAAATTAATAGGGTGAAATAAAAAGTGGCTACTCCCTGTCCACTAAACTTAAACCAGTTAACCGTATCAAACCATTTTGGTTTCCATCAGTCCCTAAGTGGCTTAATCAAGGCTGTGTTACGTGATTATTGAACTCACCCACGGCCTCTAAATTGTTTCCAGCTTAAAACATGCTCAAGATTGTCCAAGATATTCATGTTGCATGGGACTGTTTTTCAGAAGACACAAACTTCGGGACTTTTGTTAATTTAAAAAAACTGGCCAAAAAGATTACGTCTATTCACAAGTTTTTAGAGCATTTAATCAATGTTTCATCATTTTCATGTAATACTTTCACACAATTTTTACACTACACTAATTTCTGCAGTTTGGCTCTGGAGTGCAAGAGTAAATTGATTGATTGTTGATTTAATATTTGTGGTGGGATTTTTAATTATCTGGCAGCTCCAAGGTCTTCAAAAGCTGAGCAAGCCTTTGGCATCTACAACCAAATAAGTTTGTAGGTCTTTGTTACTATTGTGGCAAGGCAAGTTTATTTGTATAGCACAATTCAACACAAGGTAATTCAAAGTGCTTTACATCAACATTAAAAGCAGCAAGACACAATTAAACAGTAAATAACAAATAAAATGATAAGAAAAGAGGTAAAATAATAAAAAGCACAAGTTGTTAAAAAATAAGGGCAGTAGAGTACAGTAGGTTAGTATTTAATTCAAGAGTACGCTTCAGTAAACAGTAATGTTTTTATCCTGATTTAAAGGAGCTGACAGTTGCAGCAGACCTCAGGTCTACAGGAAGTTTGTTCCACCGGTGAGGAGCAGAATAACTGAACGCTGCCTCACCTTGCTTGGTTCTTGTTCTTGGGACAAACAACAAACCAGATCCAGATGAACCTCAGGGGTCTGGGAGCTTCATAGGGAAGTAACAGATCCAGCATGTATTTTGGTCCAAGACCATTCAGTGCTTTGTAGACCAGCAGTAAGATTTTAAACTCTATCCTTTGACTCACTGGAAGCCAGTGTAGCGATTTCATGACCGGTGTAATATGGTCCAGTTTCCTGGTGTTTGTAAGGACTCTGGCGTTCTGCATCAGTGGGTCTTTATACCAGCTGCATTACTAACGTGTTTTGTTGTTATTGCTGTTGTTGGACAACTGGGCAAATCAGTGGGATGAAAAAACAGAACATTTACTAGAAACATGACAACCCCCCCCCCCCCCCTTAAACTAGCATTACCTTACATTCATTCTGAAACATTAGTTAGCACTAAAGGCTATAGATAGTCTTGTCACCCGTCCCTTGAAATACGGAATTGTTCCGTAATTGTGAATCAAAAGTTGCGTTCTGTATTAAACCAATACGGACACATATTATGCTCTTATTTATTGATGTCATAATATCCAGCTGAAGGTCGGAAAATTTGAATATATGGCAAAATGTCATTCGTAGTAGGTGAAACAAATACATTTTTTCCCACTACTTTCAAAGTGAGATATATATCAAGCCTTTATTTGTTATAATTTTGATGATTATGGCTCACAGTTTATGGAAACCCCAAATAAAAAAGCTAAAAAAATTTTAACAAAATTATAACAAATTAAGGTTTAACATATCTTGCTTTGCATGTAATGAGACTATGTAATATATTATTTTCACCTTTTAAGTTGAATTATTGAAATAAATTAACTTTTACACCATATTCTTCACTTGTAGGTAATATTCTACATCTTGGCTGATGGACATACATAGCATAGGAGGATATTTCAATTGCTATATGGTTGTCTGTCTGTACAGTCATGCAAGTTCAATGCTATTGAAGCACTTTAAACTTTAAATCAAAGCATTTAGTTTTTTCATATAAAATAAACACATTTCTATGCACTTAGAAGTTTTGTGGATGGCCCTTTTTTTGGCGCCTGCGCTGCTGAAATCAAGGGGTGTCCCTTATTTCTATTTCTGAAAGATGGCAACCCTAGCTATAGATTTGTAAATTTTTGCTATAAAGATGAAGATTTTAACATGACCTGCTTTAGCCCCTTGTGGTCATTAGATGAAGTACAACTTTCCTGACTTCCACAATGGCTTCAGCTTTTGTTTACAGATGAGTTCATAATATCTGGAGCATGTCTTGATATTACTCCCTCACCCGTAGTTGTTATCATAACATTGCCAATATTAAATATAACTACTACTTCTCCTTTGGTGCTCAGCGTATTTTGTTGGCATAACTGTGAAGCTAACAACATATTGTAGATTTTATTGAAACTTTTGTTTCAACTGGAAGCTCAGTCATGTGAGGCAGCAGTACAGAACTGTCCATGTCCACATTGTAATGCGTATTACAGTTCCCTGAACTCCAAACCACCAGTTTTTGGAAGAAGATAATGGAGGTTTTGGTAGAAAAACTGCGGCGGTTGGGCTGTGTGAAGTAATTCAAGTAATCCATTGTGAATTTATATCAGTAAAACAAGTCATAAAATACTTTCCCTCTAAAAGATATAGCCAGAAAATGTTTTGCCATGTCAATCAGGATAGCATTTATTTAAATGTAAAAACTGATTAATTAAATGAATGAATGATATTTTATGATCAGTTTACAAGTTGTTGAATATAAAAAGACAAAAATAAGGACAGAAACATGCTAAGTGGGCTTCCTCATCCAAGAATGTGCATTATAGGATCATGGCAGGTGTCCAAAGTAAGCTCAGTAAATGTGATTTTACATCTGTGCCCGAGTCGGTCTCACTTTCAGTTTTATTAAAGGCAGTGCTGACGGTGGAGATGCATGATGGTTGTCAGGACTGACAGGAGTGTCCACATCTGTGCACGTGCGCCTCTGATCCCAATCATTCATAAATTCACCCAAAAGACGTCGTTATCCAGCATCCGTCCTGCAGTCTTTCTTATCTTCCTCCCCCAGCTCCCATTGGCTATTATGAAAGAATGAGTTGTCAGGATACACGCTTACATAGCTGATGGCGCTGACAGCTGTTCCTCTCTTCCTGTCAAGCTCCTAATTTTGTCAAGTCCTCTATTAGCAATTTCATGTTTCACCATGAATACTCTAACTTAAGTCATCTTCAATCCCACTCTGACTTGATTTTCTTAGCTACAGTATCTCCAGTTTCTCACTATTTCTCTTTGTCCAATAGCCAGAAAATGAGAAGTGAAATTTCCCCTCAATCATTTAGCCCAGATTCAACACTGCAGGCAGGCTGTGCAGAGGCTGTAACTTAGCAGAATGTAAATAGAGCAGTGTTTTTCACATTACTTCACCATTTATTTTTAGTAACTGAACAAGAGCAGGCAAGGGTGTGCCTATTCAAGCCACGACTGTAAGTCTTATCAGCTGAATACACAGAAAAAAAGAGGCATAGAAAGTATAAATAAACGAAAAACAATAATGATCCAATACAGGAAGTGATGTGTTGATTTATGGTTTAAGTTTTTACTGTAACTGGCAAACACTACTGGTGCAGCTTTAAACACAGGGAAAGAATGTTGTCTCTCTGTCTCAGTTTTCTCTTTTTTACTGAGACACTGCACACACATTTTCATTTTGCTTGATGCACCGCATTATTTGGTGCAGTTATTTAGTAATAACAGATCAGCGAAGGTAGCAGACTCATTAGAATACATGTCCACGTCCAACTTTTACCATCTCCTCATGCTCAGGGAAGCCAATCTGTTTTAGGAGGTAAAATACATGTTGTATAGTGAACAGTGTGGCTCTTTTCCTCCCAGCCACCCCTCTCCTCACATCAGGAAATGTATTTTTCCAATTCATTCTCCAATGTACCTCCCTGCTCTCCAGCTACAAAGCCAAAAGTAAAGGAGATCAGCTGCTGGCGTTGGTTAGCTCTTCCCTAGCATTTGCTGTCTTTGCCACTGCTTGTACATTAGGATTTTCCTTTGCAGATGTTGTTGTTAAAAGGAAAGCTGCATCAGTACTTATGTTCTCTGTTGCTTTGAACATTGGACGACTAAGCCAAAACTACAGGGCCTTGCTTATGGTTACTCTTAAGGCTCAGTTATGGTTCTACGTCAAAATGGCGCCGTGCCTACGGCGTATGGTTTGGATCGACGCAGAGGACACGCCGTCACCTGCGCCGTCTCTGACGTGCACCTCCTGAAAATTGTAACTACGCGTCGAGGAGACGCCGACCACACGCAGACCGAGAGGGCTGTGATTGGTTCGTTTGAAAGCGAAGCATTTCCGGTTTCCGGTTTGAATCAGTAGTGAACTTCCAGGGCTCTTTTCTTCGTTTATGTGTGATTTTGTTTGTTTTTGTTTTTTGCACAATAGTTGTCCTTATTTCTTTGATTTACTGTGACCGGAAAAAGTCGGATAAACCATTCAGAAAAAGATCGCTAACTAGTGGCCGCGGGGGGTACTGCACCGCAACCAAATGGAGAGACGGAGAAGTCTGAAGGGTTCAGCACGGCGTCACGGCTGCGGCGTGTGCTCTGCGTTGGTTGACGCAGAACCATAACTGAGCCTTTACTCTGCAAAGATGTGCTTTTTTTCCTCTCTCATATGAGCGAAAGTCATCCAATTTTTCTCGGGCAAAAATGAATTAAAACGGTTAAGGTGCATGTGGGAGTGTTGATGTGCTGAACACTCCAGTCACTCCGAATGATGACTCAGCTGAATATCCACTGAGGCTACTGCATCACGTTCTGATGAACAGGGAACTGAGAAGCCCTGAGTCATGTGACACGTACAGTATACACTTGCATCACCAGTGTCTCCAACAGGTTTCTGTACCAGCAAGAATCATCTGAAAAATGTTTTGAATTAAGCCATCAACTTTCAACAAGTCTCTCTTCCCTCTTCGTGATGATTTTGGTCCCCAGCCATTGACGCACACACACTCTTGCGCTTGGCCTTGTCCCTGTTCAAACAGCCCTTCTATAGTAACAGGCTCCAATGAAGTGGATCAGCTCCAGCTAAGACACTCTTCCACACTTCCTCCCTTCCTTTCTCCAAAGCCCTCCCTCCTGTGTGACCGCAGGGTCTTCCTTCCTTCCTTCTAACACAGAGGCCTGGGGGAGTCACAGGGGAGTCAGGATG
The DNA here is from genome assembly GCF_033807715.1 of Cololabis saira. Classification (NCBI taxonomy): domain Eukaryota; kingdom Metazoa; phylum Chordata; class Actinopteri; order Beloniformes; family Belonidae; genus Cololabis; species Cololabis saira. The sequence goes on along the minus strand of NC_084591.1, from coordinate 24,077,347 downwards.
GCCGGATGCGCCCTGATCAGACAGACAGAGAGACATCCAGACAGGAGGATGCTGCTGCTACTGTGGACCTTGGGCTTGGTTTTATTCCCATCCGGAGCTGCAAGGAGAATGACATAATTCCTGTTTTGCTAGCAGGACAGCAGGAAGGTAGTGGGAGATGGAGTATGTGGGTGACAGCATGAAGCGGTATGTGGACACGAAAAGAGCTGTAGCCATGTCACCATGTCACTGGAAGTATTTTTGCCTCAGAACTAAAGAGGGCTTTGACTGGCTACACGGACGCTATTGTTTTCTTTTGACAGAAACATATACAACCCCAGTTCTAAAAAAAAAAAAAGAAAAAAAAAGTTACTTTGTAAGCATAAAGAGAGTGGAGTGACTTGCAAATCTCATAAACTCATGTTTTATTGGAATTTGTTCACCTGGGTTTGAGTTTGCATTTTATAATCAATCTCTTGAAAATACAACCCAGTAAAAAGAATCATTTCCAATTACTAATATGCACAATTTTTAGCTTTTAACACTTTGTAATGTTGCCATTCTTTCTTGTAACACCTTTGGCATCCGGGGATTGAGGATATCAAGGGATTTCAGTAGTTGTTTCGCCCTATTTTTTTATTTTTTACCCTATTTTTCTGCTGACACATCATTATGTTGTTACTACTGTTTTTTTTATTGGACATGTTAATAAAGGAGATTATCTCATTTACCTTATACATGTGGATGAAATCATGTAATTCTAAATAACCTGAGGTTTAAACTACACCATCTTTCCATCAAATACATTTGAGAAGTTAAAAATCTTCCTCAATTTGGGTGGCAGCTTGTCATTAAGGGGTGGTTGAGAACCACTGGTCTAAGGTATTGGGAGTCACAGCTGTGCAGGTCAGGCTGGTACCCTTCATCTTTATGCACTGAACATTCCTCCAGATTCTTTTGCACTGAAGAGGGAAAAGTGTGCAAATCCTTCCGTGTTTTTTGTGTAACATTGTTTTCAGCTGAGTCACTGATTTCCCTCATATTCAAAGACTCAGCCTTTATTGGTTTTATTATATTTATTGACTTGGTACGGAACCAAAATCCGTATTCTAACTTTTTTTGGATGCTGTTGCAAGGCTGAAATGCAGGGTTGGATGTATAATACAAACAGAACCGTGTGTGTGCGCGTTTGTGCATGTGTGTGTGTGTGTGTGTGTGTGTGTGTGTGTGTGTGTGTGTGTGTGTGTGTGTGTGTGTGTGTGTGTGTGTGTGTGTGTGTGTGTGTGTGTGTGTGTGTGTGTGTGTGTGTGTGTGTGTGTGTGTGTGCGTGTGTGTGTGCGTGTGTGTGTGTATATATATTTATATATTTATTTTACTTTAAACTGAACTCCAGTTGGATTTGCCTTGCGATAGGTCAGAAACAGAGCGTAGGGTTAGCAGGTGCAAAGCCTGTTCCTCGCACAAGACTCACAGCTACACAAAGCAACTTGATGTCACAGTGTACAGCCGCTCTGTATCCATCAGTATTATATGACTCGGGATCGTTTTAGTTTCACAGCACTTTTTTAGTACAGTTTATCTCCTCTGCAGGACAGACATTTCCTCTCCCATTCTCTGGGGGAAGAAAAGAAATGACTGCAAATGGCTGAAGGAGCAGAAGAGGGAAGAAAGACAGAATGAAAGAAAGGGGAGAATCACAATAATAGCAATCTCTCTTCTCTCCCCTCTTCTATTTTTCTTTGTTTCTTGGAAGGGGTTACAGTGAGTAGCAGCTGTGCTCTGCTGCTGCTGTACAGTCCACACTACTTCAGAGAACTCAGCCTCATTGCACTCCATCCATCCACCTCAATGAACTGCCAGCTCTGGTAATCAATTCTGAGCCTTGTGCTGTCACTGCAGGCCTCTGCACACAGCAGCTGGCTCCAGGAAGACAAGCGCTCTTCCACAGTCTGTCCAAAGATCAGCTGCACCCAGCTGTCTAGCAGCAGCCCCACTATTCAGAGTGCTGCTGCTGCTGCTGCTGCTGCTGCTGCTGCTGCTGCTGCTGCTGCTGCTGGAGAGGGAGGGAGGCCTCTTTCACTGCTGCCACCAGCCTCTGATGACCAAAGTCCCCTTCAACACACTTTCTTTTTCACTTCTTCCTTCCTAAAATCTTTAACTGCGCGGACACATCCGCCCCTTGAGCTGCACATATGTCTGTCTGGGCTCATATTCTGTCTTGCTTTTTCTTTTTTCCAAAGTCATACTGTCCATCTGTCTCTCCTTTCACCAGCCTTTTGTCCACTATTTACTTTTTTTCTGAACAATTATGATCTTGTCTTCCATGCTGGGCTCCTTCTTCCAGTTTTTTTTAAATTTTATTTCATTTTATTCTATGCAATTATAGCCTTTGCTTCTGCTAGCAGATACACATTGTGGTACCCGTTCCTCATTTCCAATGTGTTGCTTTTTCTCAGTTCTCCACTCCTTTCTGTTCCCATCTTTTTGCCACTTACTCTTATTTCCACACAATCCATCTCATTCTTCGTCACTCTTTTGCAATCTAAACTAGACCCCCTTTTTTCCAAATGTCACAATACTGTATCCTTTCTTCCCCGTTTTCTTTAGAGTAACTTCTTTTTCTGTCCCTTTTTTCTGTTGTATTTTTTTCACAGGTGTCTGTAAGGCGGGGATTTACATTTTCTCAGGACATGCAGCCCGTGGAGAGAGGCCTGCTGGCAGATCAAAGGCTCCGGCTGTAAAACGATCTGAAAGAGTCCAGCATTAGCATCCATCAGGGTACCTTGAAAGCTCCCTGATCAGCCGAAAGGGAAGCTGAGGGCCCCCCAAAGTGAAAGCCCAGTCTGGAGAGGGGTGGTGGGAGTGTGGGGGCTAAAATGAGGGTGGACAGAAAGGAAGAGGAGTGGAGGGAGGGAAAGAGAAGAAAAACTCCCATAACAAACTGCAAATGTTATAATTTCTCTATCGGCTTCACCCTCAGCTTGAGAACATCTCTGTCGCTGGTGCCCTTACATGCCGAGGGGATGTTGGATGCTGAAAACAAGTTGAGGATTCTGATCAGGAGGAAGCTAACTTACCGTACTTATTTGTTATTTTTTCCTAGCGGTCGACGAACAGGAGGCAGCAGAAGGAGGACGCTCCATCTATCCTGCTGTAGGTTCTTAACATGTGTGATAGGGATCAAAATTAGACCTGCATTCCTGGTGTGTTCCAGCACTGCAATGTTTGTCTCTTTTTCAATAATAAAAAGTAAGACCCATAAATCTTAAAAAGTAAGTCTACATCCTTCTCACCGATCTCGGGATAGAATTCCCTCAAGAAACAGGATTTATAGATAGAGAATCTCAACACTAATCTCCTTTTTTTTCCCAGGGAAGACTTTGAGCTCCATAGGCTCCACCAACATCCAGGAGTTTCATTGTTTTCTTATTTATAAAATCATATTATTGGTTCTTTTTGCTCATATCTTGGCCATATTATTTGACTTATGTCCAGAAAACCATTCATATATTCGATTGATACCCTCTCAGCATCATTCCTGAAGCACAACATCAGGTTTAAACGGTTCTATGAATGATATGATGGACTTCTAGAGAAGTCATGGTTCTTCCCTAATATCCCACAGCATAATACCGCTATTATTGATTGGTCCAAGTCCAGTGTGAGTTTATTGCTTAATGTGATTTAGGGAGGATGCCCTGCCAGGAGTCTTTACCCCAATAACATTTTAAATACAGGCTTTATAGTTGTCCACGGTGACACACTGGACGGGGAAAGAGAACCGAAGGAATGTTAGCAAATAATGATTTGCTGTGTGAAGGCACTGTTGAGGATGTTTCCTCAGTTGTCAGTCAATATCCTGTTGTAGCCACCTACACACAGAGGTTGAGGTATAAAGATGCACTGGGGATCCACTCTTTAGTCCACTTGTATACTCAAGCTGTGCGTTCACACTGATCCGATGGCAGTGCTGTATTCCCTTCCCGGTGTGTGCTTTCACGAAGCATTACAACTTTTTCCAATTTGAAGACGGAACCTGATGTCTCTGCTCACTGCTGTCATCACTAAATAAGGCACAGCACTGAATAAACTTAGACTTGAGTTAACGTTTCTTACTGGCTCTTTAAGTGCCACACACACACAGCCATGCTGGCCTTAGTTTGGTCATCACAGCTTGTGTTTGCGATGTTTCCGCTGCTGCAGGAGGGAGACGCAGGGCCAACCTTAGCTGATGGCGGCTCCTCCAAGTTGATAAGCACAGCAGAAGGGTTTACTGTCGAATCATAAGGTTCCTAATGTGGCCAGTCCAGTCGGCCTCCTCCTCCCCAACCATTGTGGTCGCAGATCTGGTCTTGTATTTCTTCTGCAGCATTGAGCTTGCCTGTCATTTTAGCGGTCCTCCTTATGCACTCACGCTTTCGAAGTGTTTAAGCCTGGCATTCTGACAACAGGCCCTTTCTCACTTGTCTCATGATGTGCTAATGGATTTCATCTTCTCTTCTGTGTTCGCAAGAATTGTTGTGCCGCTTTAATTCCTTTGCAGATCATTTCAAACATCGCTCTTTTTGCAGCTGTTACACCTCTTTTACTACAGAAAAGCAGCACAGCTTCAGTGAGACAAGATGTCACGCTGTCCCATCACCGCGTGTTTCACACAGCACAGCAAGCTGCGATAAAGAGGCAGAACGAACAAGCTGTATGAATGAGAACACTGATGTTAATGCACAACAGTTTATGCTGTGGCATCTGAACTGAGCAGACTTTCAGATCTTCCTCAGATCAATGTAGTAGGTTCTTTTGCAAAAAGGCAGGAAAAGGAGCAGAGTTATCGTTGCTCAGATTTTTCTATAACAGTTTAACTCAATTCTGAACAACTGAAAGTCAGAAAAAGCATAATATGGTGGTGTAAAGTGTTTTAGGAATTTTTTCGCCACTAATAAGAAAAAGGCTATCTCACATTGGTACCTGAAATTAGATATACAAGTATACAAGTACCTAAAGGTCATGGAACCATGATCCTGCATAGCAACTATGTATACATATTCACACACACACACACACATATATATATATATATATATATATATATATATATATATATATATATATATATATATATATATATATATATATATATAGATAGATAGATAGATAGATAGATAGATAGATAGATAGATAGATAGATAGATAGATAGATAGATAGATAGATAGATAGATAGATAGATAGTGGAGCAACAAGGCCTGAGATAAACAAAAGAAAACAAAAAAACACAAATACTTAGACTGCTCAAACTAAGATTAATTCTTAGACAATGAAGAATAAATAAAAATACTGGGATTTATCAAACATTTATTACATTTGTGAAAATTAAAAATAGGACAATTTCACTGTTAAACCAGGTATCAATTTTAGGAATATTTAAATATTTTGCCAAACCAGAATTATTTTCAAAATAATCCATCCGCTTCTTTAAATTTGTATAACCACAATGCTTCTTTATAATTAAACTGAATGTTTACTTTGAGGAAGTAGACCTGATGGTTGACAGTGCTGAAGATATCTTGTTAAAGTTTATTCCAAAAAAAAAGTTCTTTTTGGACAAAGTGTTTCTATGAAATTTATATTAAAGTTTAATAGTTAAGAAATATAGGTTTTTAGTTATTAAGTACCATGCTCATATTTATGAGCATTTTCTGTTATACCGTGTGTATATTAATGTATCAGTGAGTAACATTGATCATGACATTGATTGGGTCTTTCAGGGAAACCCAACAACCGTGTTTCCAGGTAGCTGCAGCACCTGACCTGCTCAGGTCTGACTTGAGCTGCTGAGTAGGGAATAGATTTTCTCCATGTCGTTGTCATTCAGGTCAGTTGGAGCAGTCATGACTCACCCAAGCTGTACAGTCACTGTGAAGTATGTGTCCCCTTATAGATCTCTGATTTTTGCATTTTTGTCACGCTTACTTAATATCAGACAAGGGTAAGTTGTCATTTAAAAACTGAATTTGAACTTGAATACGGGATGAAAGATCACTTTGAATATTTCATGGATACCCTTTTCTTGTATTAAAGGATTGCAAATTGTTATTTTCTCCTCTTAGAGTTCTAATAAATTCAAATATTGAACAGATGCAGGTTCTTAGATGTGTATGCCAACATGCCAATCTAAATCAATAACTGACTTTAATTCCTTGAGAAGTATTGACTGTGATCAGTCCCCTTAAATCAACAGACAATTGAAAGTGCGGCATGCCATTCTCACTGTGAAAGCACACATCCAAACGCATATTAACAAAGATTCATACTGTAAAACCCAGTTATGCAGATGAAACACGAAAACTGACTGTAACAGATGCAAAGTAAACCACACGAGATCACTGAGACAGATACACACACTCTTGGTGGTGTGCCTCAGTGTGCAGCCTGCTGACAAGTGTGGAGCCTCCTGCATGCAGGGCCAGGACTGCATGCCACTGTCTCGGCTCGGTAATGGATGTCCCGTTTGTTGTTCGCAGACACACTGTTGCACACACACAGACGGACAGACAGACAGACAGTGACGAGGCTCAGCTTGACCGTCCTGTCCACCCCAGGATGAGTTCCTTCTCTGTTTAGGGAAAGGATGTGATCTCATTCGCTAAAAATCCAACCTATGTCGCTTGCCACTCATGACTTAATCCAGGCTTCTCCTTTGTGCAGAGCACCCTCCCCTTCCCTTCTTCTCCTCTTACTTTCTCTCACTCTCTCTGTCGCTTCCTGTATCTCTTCAGTCCATCTATCAGTAAGTCAATTGGTCTCTTTTTCTCATCCCACTATTCATGATCATTTTTTTTAATTATTATTATTATAGATAGATAGATAGATAGATAGATAGATAGATAGATAGATAGATAGATAGATAGATAGATAGATAGATAGATAGATAGATAGATAGATAGATAGATAGATAGATAGATAGATAGATAGATAGATAGATAGATAGATAGATAGATAGATAGATAGCATATCTGCGATTTTTTTGTATTGTAGATATGATAAACCAGGTCATCATTTTTTTCTTGTTTTTGCAGATACTATAAATACAATCACTAGTGTTAAAAATGAAATAATTGAAATTTTGTTTCAAATACATGAGAAAAAAATGAACAAACACAAAACATTTTTCAAAAACTGCATGAAATATAACAAACATTGAAGTAACTTTGCATAAATATAAAAAGCAGCATCATTTTGTTGTTCGTCCTCTGTGTTAATCGGGTGACAGGAGCTGTTGTGTTTCCCTGCGACGTGCCGATCAGTGGGGCTGAGTTCACATCTTCAGTCTTTTGATTGTGTCCTTGCGTAAATGAAACGACACAACACAATAGTCCTGTCAGGTTTGAGGGACTCCAGGAGATCCCAGGTCTCTCGCTGCTTCTTGTCTCGGACCGTCCACTGGCGTATGTTCTCAGAATTGTTGGGATTTATAAGATAAAGGGTGGCCACAACCTATGGTGATTGGTTTCTGGTTTTTGTCTCAGATCATGTAACGTTGCATCATTTAGACCTCAACTAACTATGAATGCCTACATTTTTAAAGGATCCTCACTTCATGCCTGTGAAGATCCTCAGTGAACCAGGATAAGTAGATCTTGAGTGCTTTAAAAGATTAAAATGATCAAAATCAGCACATCCTAAACTGTACAACAGAACATTTAAAATAAAAATAGGGAAAGAAAAGAAGCACTTAAAGCAGCATTACGTAACTTTTCCACCTTAATATGATATTTCCAGAGTCATTGTGATGGTACATCAACTTCCAACAGGTTTAATGAACCTCTGTCATGGTCTGAGGGGTCTGTATCGCCTTCACTGGCACTATGTAACTTTGAGGAGCCTGGTAGGAACCCTTCCACACTACTGGTAAAGCACTACCGCTTTTGTCCAAAGGAGCCGCCAAACTCAACAAAAGCTGAAAGTTACGTTGTGCTGCTTTAACACTAAAATTTCAAGAAAGTCATTAAATCAGCGGCCGACAGAGTTTCACTTCAGTATGTGTAATAATATGTTGAATTATTGTGCAAAATATTAAGAGTTTCACAATAAAGGCTCAAAACTTGTAAAATACTTCCTGAACTCTAAAATCTTAACACACTTACTTCTGCCTTTTAAAAGCATGGCATTCCTCTTTTTCATGACACGAAACTTTCACACTCAGAACTTGTTTTTGCCACTTCACTAAAAAATCCTAATGATTATAATAAGACAAAGTCAGTTCACGCCTGCGTCTTTTCTTCTTAGCGTGTGTGATCAAATTGGTGTCAGCCACCTTCAGGGGATACGCGCTATAACTAACCACACTTAACATTTTATTCCAAAGGTTTTGTGTATAAATCCTGATTTCTTCCTGCCCATCTAAAACTTTTAATGCTGACATAAATCTTTTATTTGCAGCTCTAAAAGTCTCATTAGTGAATATGAATGTGTTGTTTTCTAAGTCCTCACAGGGAAAGACACAATCAGCAGCCTTAGAGAAGAAATTGTTGTTCCAGTTTGGAAAGAGTTACTTTCAATCTGTCTAGAGTTCAGTGTTTTACAGTGACAAAGATTATTCAGAAGTGGAAACCATTTAAGCCAATCTTCCCAAAGGTTATCCCAGCAGATTTACCTTAAATTCATACCCTGCAATGCTCAGAGGAAATACAAATAACAAGAGCTGCATATCAGACCCCACCGGGCCTGGCACAACTGGAAAAAGACTAAACAGGTATGGTTTGTTTAGAAAAGTTGCCAGGAATAGGCTTCTTGTGTCTAAAATTAACATTGAACAATGCATTCGAACCGACCACAGGGCTCCTTGAACAATACATGACAGATGAAACTAAACTGGACGTGTCAGGGCTTAATGCTCAGCATTTCAGTAGAAACACCTACTAACTATGATCATAGACCCGTGTATTGCAAAGTATTCTAGATGCAAATATGTGAGAACAACTGCTTAGTTGGGGCTGGATTTCTACAGGTGCAGTCACCACCCCCCAAAGCCGATGAGCATGAGGGGAATACTAATTGAGATATTGGACTCTTACCCCTGGGTTTCCCCGAGAGCAAAAGCACTGCGGTCCATGTATGCAGTGGTTTGGCTCCATCCTCGGCATGACTTCAAGTCCCACCACGAACATTCTCGCCTGCTCGTATGGATTTGTTGAGATGCAACTTTACCTCAAGGTTTCAAAATCAGGTACACATCATGATGTCACGCATGAGTGCATTGGCTTTTTGCTCTCCAGGTGCGTCTTTTCACGTGTTCTTGGTGTATATTGGCGCTAGGGCTGTTCGATTTTGCCCAAAATTAAAATCTCGATTTTTTTCTCTCAAAATCGGATTTTCGATTACGATTACGATTATTTTGTGAATTGACAAAAGGCAAAGAAATTATTTCAAATATGCTGTTTTTTTATTGAACATTTGCCCCATTGGGCTTTAAGTGCAAACTTTGCTCTTATTAAACCAAAAATTAATGAATAAAGTGCAAAACTCTGTAAAATAAGTTGAAAAAAAGTTTTAAAAAATATAATAAAATATAAAGTTTTATCTCTGGAAAAAAAAATCAGCAAATCAGCACTTGCAAACATACAGTAAATTATATTTCCAATTAAATAAAACAAGACATTTTCTAATTAAACTAAACTGGGTCTTTGCATGCTAAATAATAATGCAACCCATGAAGGAGGCTTGAGCATCTGGCTTGAGGGATGCCCGGTGGCATGTTACAACGCCCCCTCCTACACTAAAGAGCCTCTCCGATGGGGCACTTGTCGCAGGTATTGAGAGGTATTTCCATCAATCATTAATATGGTATCAATCATTAATATGTGTGCAGACAAGGTTAAAAAAAAACAAAAAAAACAACAAAAATTTTTTTTTTTAAAAGTGAAAAATCGATTTTACGATTTTCACGTTTTAACATCGTTCTAATTACATAATCGCGATTACGATTTAAAATCGATTAATCGAACAGCCCTAATTGGCGCACGTACCTTTGATGCTGGTCACATAAAGTATGTTTACAGCTGGCTGGAATTTATAAACTGCGGATTACATTCTGATCAAGCCATAATGCCGGGCTGTCAGTGAACTCCCAACCTCTGATATAGCAAGACCAGCGTGTTCTCTGAGGACTGCTATCAGGTCTGTTGCATGCTGCAGGCGCAGGAAGGAGAGGAAGCAGAAGCAGAGCAGGCCTACTCTGCAAGCTAAGGAAACGACCCCTAAAACGTCTGCTCCAGAATATACTGCTCACAAACGCCAGGTCCATATTACACAAAATGCATGACATATACTTGTGATTTCTACCAACAAATCAGTGCACAACTGCTGTGTTATGATCATCACTGAGACATGGCGACACTCCCAGCCGCTGCTGTGCAGCTAGCAGGCAACACATTACATGGCCAGCACTGTAACAGCGACTCTGGTACGTAATAGCAGAGTCTAAATTTGCGCTGGCTGGTGTTCACCATTTTACTTACCCAGAGGGCTAATAGCGGTGATTACTACCGCTGGTGTCATTCCACCGGATGCTAAGAATAGCATTGCTCTCAAACATCTGCGTAACGCAACAAATAAACAACAGAGCTAACCTGACACAGGTTAGCTCAGGTTTTCACGTTGAAAATTGAGGAACACATATCCAACAACGTCTCTTGATCAACAAATGTCACAGCTGCCATTAAAAAAGCAGAGCAGCATCTGCACTTCTTGCGAGTCATAGAGAAGTCTAACCTCGTTCACAGACTGTTGCTCTCATTCTACCACCCGGCACTGAAGCGTTCACTGACCTACTGTGTCAGCATGGCATGCAGGGTGTATAGTGGCAGATGAGAGGACTCTCAGTTGAGTACTTTGCCATCACCTGCTATTACAACAGAGCATCTTTAAGGACATTTCTCATCCAAGTCATCATCCTTTTAAACTTCTACCCTCGATATCGGTACAGGTCACTCAAAATGAACACTAAGAGACTTTTTTTTCCCAAAAAAAGCAAACCAGTCTCTAATAAGCCATTAAAAATAATTATTTAGGAATCGTGCAATATCCTTAGTTACTACTGGCAGTCATTGCGCTTCAAATCTTATATTAATGTCATTTTTTTTTACTCACTTTTCTCCTTTGGATGTTATTTTTTTTATGTATTTCTTTTTCTTTTTCAATAACAGTCTTGATATGTGTATGTAGCACAACTGTGTGTTTTCATCCTGCAATACCGTGATGGGCATTTGCCCTTTCATTGCATTGTTAGGACATTGACAATAAAGGCATCTTATCACAGAAGATTTATGCAGTAGTCTTGAATTTCCTGCTATGATATAATTAAAAAGGATGGTGTCAAATAAAATGTTCCCTTCAATTTCTGAATCAAACGTCTCCTCCTATATGGTTCATGTAATGGTTTAACATAATTTTGAACTTCAGTTGGATTCTCTTTATCATCCCTGTGTCTGACTTCTCCCCAGCTCAGATGAGAATTAATACAGATTTGTTGCCGCGGAGCAACATATGAGACTATTGGAGCAAAGCTACTAGGATGCTTGTAAATAGTTTCACTAGAAGGGGGGGGGGGGGGGGGGGGGGGGGGGGGGGGGGGGGGTCAGTTGTAGTAGAATAGTAGAAAATAACTCACCTCATGCAGGATATTCTCAGTAGCTCCTTTAATGACAGACTCCTTCACCCCAAGTATGAAGGAGAGATTGCAGCTCTTTCCTCTCTCTAACCATCAAACTGTTGATCAGCGCTACTCACACGCACACATTCACTTCGAAGATAATGTTGATTTGCAATTTGCATATTGTGACATATTGACATATTGTCCGTTGCTGTTATTATGTTTGTATTGTTTGTAAGATCACTGTTCAGTTTGACTTAGTGCAATATTTTCTCATTTTCTACATACGGTAACTGTTGCTGCTGCAGACGTTGCGACTTTCCCCATCAGGGGACTGATGAAGAAATTCTACTCTTATTTTTATTCAGAAAAGTAAGAAGAAGAACGAAGTACATGTAAAATAAAACAGTATCGGATGAACACTGGTGAAAGATTTCAACTTGTGAAAGTTCTGCTAGTCAACCTGCTTTTTCTTCCTTCGTTGACTTTAATCTCACCATATGCTCATGTTAGATTTGTTCAAAATAACCACAATTCCCTCAGAGAGTTACAGCATCTCTTGCAACGTGCAATTATTTAAAAATGACACGGTTTGGCAGCTGCTTGCACACAGTTTATTCTTATATAAAACAGGTAGCAGGTTTTTTGAGGGGGGGGGGGGTATTTTTTTTCTCTTGGAAAGAAAAGAGAGAATGAAAGTGGATGTATTTCAGACTCTATTAATGACCGGTCAATTTAAGTGTAACATAGAGGGTAGAGGACTGGCCCTCCGTATCTTTTTAAATTCACATTCAAGACTGATGAAAATATTTTATTCTGCAATAGCTGCATCAAATCTTGGGATGTATCTGAGAAGACTTTGATGTTTTATTGTTTATTTGCCCCTCTCCCGACGAGCGACTGATGGACAATAACGCACATTCAAACAAGTCACTTATCAGAGTGCTTTAGGGAACAAAAATCAAAAATAACAATGCTATTTATTTATTTATTTATTTATTTATTTATTTATTTATCGATGCCCCCCACCCAACTCTTTTTCCTGCTAGTTAGTACTAGAGTTATCGGATTAATGCCCATTTAAACTAACCAATCGGGTCTCAAACTGGCAATATTTTTAAAAAATTTAAAAAATATTTTAAAAAAAATAATAGTTTACAATTTTCAGTATAATTATATTCAGAATTTATCACCAGTATGTTAACCAATATAACCCACTCAGGCCTTATAAGAAAGAAGCATTTGATGCTCTTCTGTTAATCAGCCGCACAAGATGGCCTCAACAAGGGACGGCTCAAAAGGTGAGTCTTTACAGAATGTCTTCATATTAACATGTGAAACACGTTATCTTAAAGGGATACGCAATCCAGCTCCTGTTAGATCAATTGATATTTGATAATGAAGATTAAATATGAGAAAACTGATATACATATGGTTAATGTTTACCTATTTAGCTTGTAGCCACAGGGGGCGCTGATGTTTCCCCACAATCACCTCCTCCATTTGTATAACCTGGGGGATATACTGGCCCTTCCAACTGGCTTGCAAAGCCTCCGTGGGAACAAACTATCAGGCATTAAGAGCGAGCACAGTGCTGCCGAGCAGATTTCATCAGACAGAAACACTTGAGAAACTGGACCAACCAGAAAGAAATTTAAGTAGCACATGGACATACCTCCTGGGTTCCAGCCCAGCAGGTGTTTCTCCTGAGGGAACATATGTCGCATGTGTTAACATTAGCATTAACACTTTTATTAATCATATTCCAGATTCAAAATATGGCAAAATATGACAGATCATGAAGCACATATCTGAGCTTTACAATGATCTTTTCCATTTGTATTTATGGTTGCTACAATTAATCACAAGTCTGAGGTTTAACTCTTGGATTTGCACCAATTTCTCTGAACATGCACAGTCTGACCCTTGGGTTGAGGCTGCTGGGAAATCCACTCTTGAGAAGATTGGCAACATTATTGTTGATTTTTGGCTTGTGAATAATCTTTTAACTGTAGAATTATGGACTCCAAATATTTAAGCGTCTCTAAAAGGAATGATGATGTCTTTCCTCCTTGACATTGTGTTAACATATAACCAAACGCTTCAGATCAGCAAACTGCCAACACTTCTTACCCTCTTATCGCTATAAGCCATACATTGATACATGAATTTGTGGCATCATCTTAATCAAAAAAGGAAGGAAAAAAGTTTCATACAAACCAAAGAATTTACCTAATGTATTCATAATGATGAGGAAAATTATTATTTAGAAATTGTTTTATTATAAAATGTGAAGTGTTTTTTTATTCCAATACATAATTAACATTTCAAATAAAAATAATTTTGGGATTTTTTTATTATATCATAAGTCAGGCTGTAATGGGTTTTTTTTTTTTAAAGTATAAACTGCTTTGAATTATGAGTCAATCAATGTGTTTGAAGGGAAGTCCAGCTTTCTGATTTCTGGTGAAGTGCAACAACAGAGAAAAAACCCCTCCACCTGTGATTTCTGTACTTTCTGTGTTCATCAAACCACTGCGTTATTTAAATGACCATGACTTAAATCAGACAGATATCGACAGAAATTAAAGGAGAACAATACTTGGATTTTAATCCCTGAATTCAAAAAAAAATCAAATCCCTTTATCTACTTTCTGATATAAAGGGGAAAAAATTATATTTATATGTTCCTTACTTATGTATCACAGCTTTTAATCAACATTTGCGTACATTAAAAGGCAAAGTTTTGTCTACAGCACCTTATTTGCTCTTATTTTTTAACATCATGTCTTATCAGCGTCATATTTTGTTGCGAGCTCTCTGCAGACTGGTATCAGTCGTCGGTGCACTGTTGACCACACAGTGTGCCCTCATCAGTGCGCACACATTCAGCTGAGGAATGTCTCTCACATCACTCTTATCAAATGTTGTGTCTATTATGTCTGAGGGGCATCCGTCGAGGGCCTGGCATTACCACTGATAGGCTTTCCGAAATACACACCTCTCCTCTTCCTTTACTCATCTTCTTCTTATCTTGAACATGCCCTCCTTCCATCTAGCACTCTCCTTCTTTTTTCTCATACTTCTTGCTTCCTCACAGTTTCTATGAACACAAGTATTCAGTTTTTGAATTTGTAACGCTACAACTTCAATAATTCACTATGTGAACATGTGAATGATCTCTCCCCTCCCCCCTACACAATAGATACCCTATATAAAGACATATATTTACACAAGAAGCCTAACATAACAACATGTATTAATTTCATTTAATCTGGGATGATTGTATGTGTAGAAACAAAAACATGACAGAAGAGGGAAATAAAACTGACTGTCAGACTTCTCAGGTGTTTTCACTTTATTGTTTCTGTTCCTCTCAGTCTCACTGTGTTTTTTTAAAGACTGGACCTAAAGCTCAGACTTAAACATAGTGACTAAGGAAAATCAAACAACTCAATTTACATTCAATTTGTCAGATGCCCTTTAAACACTACAGTGATTCATCTCTTGTTTCATAAAGCAAATATTGGAAGACAAACTTCCACAACTCTCTCCCTGGTACTGTAATAGGTTGTCTCCTTCCCACCAGCTTTGTAACGATAAAAGACTTTCAAAATCTTCCAAGTCATCTATACACTAGATGGTTTGGATGACTGTCGGACTTGGGACTGTATACTTAAAAGAGTATATTTAAAAGAAATATGTCCTTGAATGGCCTTTGACATCCTGTTGGAGGTCAAATAAAATCGCTACAAGACTGAAACCTTTGTGATGTCACAATTCACAAGAGCACATTGATATTCCTTTTGAGATTGTTTCCCATCATGCTTTTGGTAGAAATTTCCAAGAAGAGAAGCTGTAGAAGAATAGATTTGAAAAAGAGGTATCATTTCCCAAGACGTACAAAAGCTGCATTTTGTTTGTCATGTGTAAAGAAAAAAAGAGGGCAGAAGTACTGTTGCATGACGCTTGTGCGCCTCTCTCGCATCTACTGTACCTGTCGACTTGCTGTTAGCTTTGGTACAGGTGATCATGTGATCGAACTTGACTGTTTGTGTAACACGACATTTACTTCAAAACACGAAGACTGAGTTTCACAATATTACCCCAGGAAGACGGGAAAGTGGCAAATCTTATGGCCAAGTGGCAAAATTCACATAATTTTATTCTGATATAGGAAATTCAATTTATTTGTGAAATGGAAACACTTTGGAGAAATTATTTGATTAAGTAATCTGTCGTACGGATGTTTTCAAGCCGTAATGAAATCTCATAATAAGCAGGCTAATGGTAGAGTCATTAAGACGGATCATGCCTGACTAGTGGCGCAGATGCAGATAAGAGGGAAAAAAAAGGTGGCAGTTTTCTGAGAGAGTTGAAAAAGGCAAACCCGAACTGGAGCATTCAGCTCCTCATTTGTTCTGTTTGTCAATGAACTTCATCACTAAATTCCTCTACATTTATCAGACATCTCACAAACCACACTTGTGATCAGACGCTAAAGTTAGACATTGAACTGCCTTACGTGTCCTGTGTACATTTGTTTAAAGATGATAGCTGTTACAGGAAATGAATGATGATGACTTTAAACCTTTGAATTGAGCTGCATACATGGTTATTGTCCCTGTTGGTACATGAGGAATGCATGAAATGAAAAATACCATGTATCGCTGAAGGCAAAATTTGTAACTCAGGCAAACATATATATATATAAATGTGCGTGGATCAACCTCGAAGCAAAAGACCATCAGCATAGACAGACTGCAGGACAGTCACCACCATCCACAGCATCTTGGATTTCTCTTTCACATTTCTTTTCCTTTTTTTGTCATTGTTGTTTGAACAAGAGTGAGCGACTTCTCCTCATTGTAAACTTCCCAATTGTAGAAATAAACTGATCATTCTTTTTCCTCTCTCCCTCTCCCTCTCTCTCTTTGTAGCTGATCAATACCAATTTTTTTATTCATTTGTTTCATAGATGTATATTTTAATATTCCATTTTTCTCATTTGGTTTTAGATTTGAAAAACACACAAAATAGTCTTTGTTTTCCCAATTTGGTTCTAAAATAGAAAAACCAAAGAACAAACAACTCAAGGATTCTCCATAAGGCTTCACTGAAAGAGTGGAAAGACTGAGGACAGATTAAATTCACATGGATGGAAAGTTTCAGCACAGCTGACCCATATTGTACTATGAATACATTTGGGTCAGCTTGTTTGGATTGTTCACATTTTCTTCCTTGTTTTCACCATTAAAACGCCTTTTTTCCCCTTTTACCATAATGTTAACGGCAGAATTATGGCTGTTAGTAGCTTTCTCTGTTTTTTCCTTTTACTACAGCGCTGAAGAGTTCATTAAACATTTTTGATGATACTTAGATTGGCCCAAGGCTATTCTTTTAAAGTGCTGTGAGCCAGTCTCTTGTTACCTTGTTCCCGAGCCTACCTCCTGCAGCACCCACACCCCTGACCCATAACAACCAATTGATTTATCCTCAGCTCCCAGGAGGACTCTGGTCCTGCATCTCAATTGGCCCCATATGAAAGTAGTGCCAAGAGGTCATCTATACCAATCATTTTCAGTTGCTCATTAGTCCCTGGCCAAATAACCCAAATACCCAATTTCCTACCACAAAGTTCATAAAAGTGACAGATGGCCAAAACCTGGAAAAGCTTTCCTATAATCGTTAGCCTCCTGAAACGGTCCATACAATGCTCTTTAGTATGATGAAGGTTGGATTTGGTTCCCACTCCTTTCTTGCACTCACCAACTTCTTCCACCTTCCCTATCCTGTTCATTTTTTCCAAGGTGAAGAATGCAAACGAGGAGAACTCTGTGTGTTTAATAGCTTCAGGCCATATTCCATCTAGTTCAGCTTTCCTTCTCTTCATATGGCTCATATTGTGGATCCAGCACAAATATATTTGCTAGGTAGTCTCTCTTAAGGTTCACTCTACCTTAAACACAGGACAGCACTTAAAGTCACATGAACAGACAGAGACCAAGACAAGGTCTCCTTTCATCCCAGAGACCTGCCACTCTCTGGTATTCAGGGTCATCTATAGTCACTTGAGCAAGCCTGCGCCCCTCCATGGCTGCCTGTGAGGCTCTTTTCTTGCTGGGGAAGTGCCTGGGTGATAAATGTGCGGCTTGGAACAACAGCTGAGAATAAAACTTGGCTCAGCCTTCCTACTCTCTGTTTCTGACACATGTGTGGTTTCCTCATATCTTGGCTCCTTTTCATGAATGACCTCTTTCATTTTTCCCCACCTCTGATAATAACCGAACTCCTCTAGTCAGCATTTGAGAAGAAAAAATAACTTTTTTTTTTCTTCTTTTTTTTGTCATATTTGTTTCCACTTCTGCCTTTGGCAGAGTGAAATGCTCAGTGAATTTGGATTCTGTTTTTACTGCATGGTAGCTGGTGGTGTGAGTGGTGGGTGGGCATACGCTTTAAACGGTCTTTAAACGATCACCCTCTTGCTGGTGAAGTTTGTCATTCACCATTTGTCCCACTCTTTTGCCTGATATCTATATATGGTTGTTACCAGTTTTTTATTACTCTCCAGTAGAAACAGCCTTGATTCAATAATGTCACAAAACTGTCATTGTACATGTAACAAAACTGACACTTTCGGCTTAAGTTTGATCTGTTTAATTTGTAGATCGTTTGTGGTGAATAAATCATCCACTTAAGTTCAGTCTACTCACTTGAACCACTTGCAGATTTACCTTCAGTTAGTTCATTCATTGTGGTGCCACTTCAACCACTGATTCATCTTATGAAAACAGGGGGCCTAACCCCCATCTCCTCCAACCATCTTTCATGCTGGTTTTGTGGCCCTCCCATATGTGCCTCTAATCTCTCCCTTGTGTCTCTGAAATGTCAGTGCAGAGAAGCGAACATGTACTTGCTCGCTATGGATTTCCCATGGAATGCACCATTTTCGGTTCACCCTGTGTACGTTGCCTGTTTTGATAGGAGGTGATTATGGAGTATTTATTTTCCTACTGGGTGTGGGAACCCAACCTGTTGGTACACTACCATTGTGAGGTGGGTTGCTGCTTCTTCTGAAGTTGTGACTCATACATGTTGACGCACACACTCTAACAATTAGATTAGATAGGATTAGATCATATCTGTAATTAACATTTAGGCCCACACCGAATGCTTCCTAAGGTATTTTGTTGACAATAGAAGATGGAAACCATGAACTGCACTGCTGGAAGCTACATAAATGGAGAGGGGTGAAGAGTAATCCAGATACATGATCCGGTGTATAAGATGTGATGTGTTAGTCCATTTTATATGGGAATAAGTTTGACTTTTCAAGGTCCTATTTGCATGCACATATGCATGCGTGTTTAAAAAAGTGTGTACAGGAGGGATTGAGGTTGTGCATGCCTTTTCCTGTTTGTTTGTGTTTAAGAGGGAAGAAAAACCTAGCAAGTCAGGGAGGTTAAGCCCAACTATCTAACTCTTTGGTGAATGGTGAAGGTCTGAGGCTGGCTTAGTGGAGGAGGGGTCAAAAGAAATGGAGAGAGTGAATGATGGAGGGAGGGGGAAAAGGGGAGGCCCCACAGGACAATTCCCTTGACGTTGGGTCATTCACAGACACAGGAAATGCTTGACCTCACACTCTGAGAAATATCCACAGCAGCCCACTTGTCTTAAAGGTGTAATTGGGCATAATTAGAAGCTGGCAGAGAGAGAAATAAAGATGGACATGCCCGCCCCACATGCCTTCCTTCCCCATGCCTGCCTCCGTCTGACAGCCTGCGACACACCGGAGCCAAACCCTCTCTGCACAGATTTACAGCAAACACCATCACTAAACAAGTGGAGAAAAAAAAACTTCACAACAACAAGGATCCTTTCAGTTCTGCTGGGGGGTTTTCAGCCAGTAGCACGAACTGTCTTACTTTTCAGAGTTTTTCCATAATATTTGCTCTCTATGCTCACCACAAGGGCACTGCAAGCATCCCTATTCTTTTACTACGCTGTAAACAAGAAATAACATCATCAATTTAAATGGCTTTGATGGCTTTCAGTTATGTGAAACATGTCAGAGATAAAGAAGTCTAAACCATCACAACTGAAATTAGCTCTTCGGTCTGACCCTTCACCTTAACATGGGCTTCAATTCCTCCTTTGTCCCATCCTGCAGTTCATACAAGCAGCAGCCACAGGTGGCGTGACAGCATCTCTACACATTTTCTCAGCACATAAACCTCCAGGGCTCCATTCCCTTCTTACAAATGTGCTTCTTCCTCTTCTCGCCATTCTTTGTCATATGATGCCTAATTCTCCTGAGTGGGACATGTATGTAAAACATGGACATGAACTCACCAAACGGGCCAGCTGCTTCCTTTCAGAGCTGAGGCAGGAATGCACTTTCATTTGGATCCTTCATTCATAAGAAATAAACCATCGACCCGCATGCCGGGGTTTTAGTGAGAGTAAGGGTCGTCAGCCATTGATGTGATGTGGGTGGGGGTGGGTTGTGTGGAGGCCAATTGGTAAGTGGGTGGGCTGAGTCTTAGGAATGGGAGCATGGTGCAGAAACATAAGACATTTTCAAATAGTAAAATAAATCATATTTGTCCTGTCAGAGATAAAAATGACAAAATAAGTAACATACAGCAATAAATGGAGAGAAAATAAAAGTATTGGTTATATTGGATGATCATTGTTGAAACTCAACGACTTACTGAAGACCAATGAGCCCTAACCCCAAAATATTTTTTGTGTTTTTACGGTGATTTGGTGTTTGTTTCAGAGTTGTGGCAGCATATTTACAGTATCAACCGTACTGTATTCAAAAGATGAGGATTTCAACTAATACAACGGGGACTTTGGTGCACCACTGTTGCCGTTTGAATGAACATTTTGCTACTTTCGTGTGGGAACCTGGAAATGGAAAAGAGCTGGCAGGGAGGAGGAATGGATGGCAGGTTTGTGGGAGAGCAGGGAGGGGGTTTAGCAGGGAAGTCAGAGAAGTCAGTGATCACTCAGGAGGTCTGAACCTCTGACCCCTGACCCCATAGCGGAACGGATGCCACCATGGTGAAAATGTGAGAGGTGAGGTATGTGAGCCCCCTGAACCCTGGCGGAAACCATTCCCCCTCATGATGAATGGGATGTTAGCATTGACACAAATTGGCCCATAATAATGACACAAGGCTGCTAAGCACACAGAAACAAGGTGACAGAGTGGGAATTACAGAGTGAAAAACTAACCAGACAGAAAGAGGAGAAGAAGACAAGGAGAGAAAAACAGAAAAAGATGAAAAAGTCCTGCAGGAAAACATTACCTTGCCCAGAGGGACAGAGAGAGAGGGGGGAGAAATAGATTTATGGCTGAGGGTGTCTTCAGTGTTTTCTCTCCACTTTCCTGAACGATGGGATTGTAGAAAGACCTGGTGTTCAGAACCAGCCCCCAGCCCCCATTCTGAGCTCTCTCTCTCTCTCTCTCTCTCTAACACACACACACACACACACACACACACACACACACACACACACACACACACACACACACACACACACACACACACACACTGTTCGCTTTGCATTCTTGCATGTACCACTGCTGTATATTTTTTCTTCTCTCATACTCTTTTTCTCTCCCTTCTAACCTAAGTCCAACAACCTAACAGTTTACATCACTTCCCAGCAACAACACACAGTATATGTCCTAAAAATAGATACCAACTTCCGAGGCTGAACCAGGAGAAAACTGTGGCATCCCTTTTTATAGCTTCTGCATGACACAGCATGTTGGTGCATGTCCCCCCCCCACCCCCATCTTGCCAAACAAGGCATCCCACTGTCTTTTAGGAAACACATGTATTAGATTAAGCATGTTGGGAGGCAAGGGTCACCCTCCTGTCAGTAATTGAAATGCGATTATGTATGAGCTAACATGATTACAGGGGTGAGGGGCTTGGGGGTGGGGGTGGGGGGGTGATTGAAAGGTGAATGCCACCCTGTGATGTGCGGCTGCTCCCTTAGTCCACTGTAGACATTCCAGAGGTAATGGAACATGAATGAGTCTGCCGCCTTCTTGCCAGTGGGAAATGAACACAAGTTGAGTGTATGTGTTCCTCACAGGACTTCCCAGCTCCTACGGTTTTGAATCACATACTGTGGAATTACTTTAGAGGGTATGGCTCTTGGAAGGAGAAGCTTTCGCGGGTTCTACCCATTTTCGAGAAACCAAAATTTGAGCCTCGACTTGAAACAGATGAGACCTAATAGACTAAGGGAGGTGTTATGGATACCATAATCTGTTGCATTAAAGCCTACTCCATATGAGCTGTGCACTATGTTTGCAGCTGTCTTTTAAATGTTTGAGGTCTGTCTATTCTTATCTTATGAACTACCTGTGCATGCACATATGCCATAAGCACAGCAGTGACTTCATACCCAATGTTCCCAACTACAGTACTAGAAACTAATGATGAACACATAAATGCACCAAAAGGAGGTCCCATGTAAACAGTTATGTTTCCAAGAAAAAAGTTCATATTTTTAGTCCCATTATGTTAACAGAGAGATAAAAAAATCTACTTGAAATGAAAGAGCAGGAGATTATTAAATCAATAAAAACTGTTTATAATAATGATAATGATGATAATCCTGTTTTTTTTTTAGTTGAACGCAAGTCAATTTGGGTATATACAGATCTTTATAGGTCACTCAACAAAATAGAGAAGAATTTCACCTTCTTGACATTGAGTCCCTACTGGAATGGCTTTGAAGGAATATAACTAATTTATTCATCTAATTTGATACATTTTGTGGAATAAAATCAGTATCTCCAGGAAACGTACCGAAGCTGTTTGCTTTGATTTGCAATAAAAAACTTGGACCAAAGTGACAGGCTTGAGCAGATTATGATGAATTGTTGGCTTTAACTGAAGTAAAGTTGAAGTTCCAGCTCTCTCACTATTTCATGTGCATGTAAACACAACAACAGTTGTAAGGCAATTGGATAATGCCAACTCCAATTCAGGAGCAGAAGATCTGTACCTGAGGAGCCTGAAGGCACACCACCAGCAACCCAGGTTATATTGCTCTAGATGTGGCTCAGAGTGCACTGTTGCTCATATCCGGTACTTTCAGGATCAATAACCTGTGCATTCACATGTTGCAGGTTTTCTAATTGGGTATAAACGCCGTCGCATTTGCAGAGTGCAACAGAGAGCATGTCTGCAGAGGCACAGGAGATAGTTTGATAAGAATAACTCATTATGGGCTGCCACACAACAAACAGGTGCAACCAACAAACACAGGAACTTGTCGTTTCTGAATTAGCCTAGAATGGGTTCCCCCTCACCAGCTGTTATTAGTTAACACTACCATGTAGAGTTGTGATCTTCTTCCAATCCATAGAGATGCCTCGTTTGTCAAGAGGAAATTTTTTATGCATTAAAGTTGCAATACATTTTATTTCAATTTCTATGACTTCTGAAAGTTCTTTTGGTAGCTTTAAAATGTCTTTCCTGGTTATGTGAAACCAAGGTTACAAAGCAAAACAATGTATTTACAAGTTGCTGCTTACCAAACCAATATAGCATAAATGAAATTACTATACTAGCAACTAAACTAACCCCAGTGAAGAAAAGGTCACACTAACATTTAGTTTGGCCAACCTCAGCTTTGATTACAGCACACATTTGCAGTTTCGTCATTTCCACAATTACATATGATGCCTCATCAATTATTTCTATTGTGAGTTGAAGGTTTTTTTCCCCACGAGATCTTGTATCACTGATGGAGGTGTCGGGGAGAAGAGTACAGCTCAAAGATTTACTATGAGGTTAACGTCTGGACTCTGTTGGGACCAATTTATGCGTGAACATGATGTTTCCTTCTCCTGGAAACATGCAATTAGAGCCAAGGTAATCCAGGGATTGCCATCTGGGAAGGTGCATATGCTTTCAGGATAAAAAAAATTAATCTATTGATGGAAATGACCTGTTTCTTCTGGTAGTCAGAGGCTTAATGCTGTAATGAGCATCTAATGCTGCTGAACCTCAACCTGACCAACTGAAGCAACCCCAGATCATAATGCTGCCCCCACAGGCTCGGACCATCCATCCCAGGCTTGATAAGAACATCACTATACGTGGAGTTCTTGATGCACCCATTACTTTATAACGGGGTAAATCTGGACTTATTGGACCACATTAGCCTTTTCCATTCCCGTAAAATCCACTGTTTATGCTGCCTAGAAAATGTAAGCTTATTATTTTATATTTCTCACTTTAATAGGTTGTTTTCTTAATACTAATTCATTTGTGTCTAAAATCACCTCTCCTCTCTACGCAGTGCTATTACCATTTTGTACTGCTGTCTTTATATGTGAAGAGAATTGTGACACCTTTCGTAGTGCAGTCAGGGTATCAATGCATCACAAAATAATTATAAAATAAATAAAATAATACATTTTCATGTGTGCAACAGTAATGATGACAAGAATGACAACTGCCAACAATATTATGGTGATAATGTCCAAAGGTTCGTTCTGCTGATGAGCTCACTTAATTGTGCCCTACATATATATTTTGAACTTTCCTATAAAGTGTACTTGAAAAAGTCCACTTTATAGTGAGTTTAGGGGCGGTGTGATGTCAGACATAATCTTGAAGTTGCCCTAATATTGTGCTTGTAGAAATATTTTCACTTTTGTCCTTAAACATTAGTGTGAACCCTGCTGTTTGTTTTTTAATTAGATTTCACCAAGTGAAAACCCATAATTTGAACCTTTTCAAGCAAAGTAACACAATAGTAGCTTATCAGCAACCACAGGATGTCTATGGGATGAATCTTGTGCCAGTACGAAGTGAATTTGAATTCTTTATATCTGAATCTAAATGGACTAATTTGAAATTGAATCTACTGGTTTGAATGTGTATCTCAATAAAATCAAAACTGTATTTCATTCTATTGAAAAGTTCACCTCCCTAATTAATTCTCCCTTTTCAGTTTCACTTCTCTTCATTCAGTTATTCTATTCAATTTTCTGTGCCACACATCCAGGACCTTGCATCAGGCAAAACTAGTCGAACGCAGATGGGAAGAAGTTGATTTTACGACAGTAACACGCATTACATTGTCTATAACTGGCGTTAATACCTGGAGGAGTGATGTCCAGCGACCAACGGCCCAACGCTCATGTTTGTAAATAAATACATAAAATGTGTCACAACATGTTGACAGGAAGAGTAATTGCCAAGGTAGCTACTTTCAGGAAATGACGTGCATAATATTGCAGGATAAACAGTCTGTGGACTTTAGCAGCATCAGCTGATAGCTTGGGTTTTATCCCATAGATGTTATTATTGGAAATACGCCGTGCACAGTGGTGTACTGGCCAACTGCCATACCGGGACAAACTCCTGTGGGCCGATGAGATCACTCCCGGCCCCTGGTGGCCAGACAGGTAAAGTTGGACAGATATTTACAGATTCCCACTTTTGCTGTCGATAACTCATAAATAAAGAGTTTTTTTATTGGTTTTTGTACATGTAAAAAACAACACTTCAAGAGAAGTTAAGAAAACAAAACAACAAAACAAAGAATGTCATCCTTTAACACTTGATATCTTAATTTGCATGTGCAAAAAAAAAAGCATGAATGTTGCCTCTGTCCAACCACTGAGACACAGACAGGAAGCTACAGGCCAATTGTGATCAAAATGAGACCTTAAGTGCTCAGGAACAAGTACTTGCATATCCACCGGGATGGAAAGCAATCCTTGCTTTGCAATTATATATTTCAACATACAAATAACAGCTGGCATTCTTTCTGGATGTACACCCACTGGATAATATAACCATACAAGCAAATTATACCTATGATGTGATAGAAAGCCAAGCTTAAAAAAAAGAAAAAACTCTTAAGAACGACACATTTTCAGCATGCTGAGAACTAGAGTATGCTAGGTTGTTTGTTTGTGCGCTAGTTTGGAAAGCAAAGAAGGACAGAATGATTTACAGGTTGGTGACGCAAAGCGTTAGAGATCTAAATGTATTGACAGGTGCCAAAATGTGATGGAAGGAGTGCTTTAAAGAGTTGATCAATGAGGAAAATGTAAGAAAACAAAGAGTTGAAGAGGGGACCGTTGTGGGCCAGGAGGAAGCAAAGACTAGTGAGGCTGAAGTTAGCATTGGAAAGGATGAAGAATGCTAAGAAAGCTGGTCCTGATGATGTACTGCACCTGTGGAGGTATTGAAGTGTGTAGGAGAGATGGCAGTAACAAAAGGGAGACATGCAACTATGGTAGCTATTCTGGGCAGAAGTGAGCATTTGTGAACGGCAGTATGGTTAGGGAAAATAATACAGATGCAATATCTAGTTTGAGGATCTTGATGGAGAAGTACAGAGATGGTCAAAGAGAGCTGCATTGTGTCTTTGTAGACCTTAAGATAAAGCATTTGGTCAGGTCCTGACAGAGGAGCTAGGGTATTGTGTGAGGAAGTCTGGAGTGGCAGGGAGGTTAGAATGGTGTAGACCATGTATGGGAGCTGTAAGACAGTGGTGAAGTGGGCTGTAGGCGTGACAACGGGGCTCAAGGTGGAGGGTGGAACTGCATTAGGGATCAGCTCTGATACCCTTCTTCTTTGCTACTGTATGTTGATTGGCTGAAAGATGATGTTATAGAGGACTCTCCATGGGCTATGATGTTTGCATATGATATTGTGATCTGTAGTGGGACCATGGAGCAGGTGGAGGAAAATCTAGAGGTGGATGGATGTTCTCCAGAAAGGAGAGGAATCAAGATTAACCACAGCAAGATGGAATACATGTGCCTGAATGAAAGGGTCTCAAGTGGAACCAAAAGGCTACAGGGAGCAGAGATAAAGAAGAGGATTTTAGGTACTTAGGGTTAACAGGGTTAACTTAGGGTTAACCAGACAGTGGTGGGAGCAGCAATGTTTTATGGTTTAAAGACGGTGGCACAGAGGAAAAGACAGGAGGCAGAGTTGGAAGTAGCAGAGGTAAATTGTTGAGGTTCTCTTTGTGAGGGGCGAGGATGGAAAGGACCAGGTATGAGTACATCAGAGGGACAGCACATGTTGTTTCGGAGAGAAAGTCAGAGGCCAAACTGAAATGGTTTGGACAGTGAAGGGATAGTGACAGTACCAGTAGATGGGTGGTAAAGTGTGAAATGCCCAGAGGGAAGCCTAAAGGAACACCAACTAGGACATTTATGAATGTAGTGGAATAGGACATGAAGTTAACTGGTGTGAGAGAAAAGGATGTATACAATAGGGTTAGATGGAGACAGAGGATTTGATATAGCAACCCCCTGATGCTAACAGCCAAAAAGAAAAGAACAATAAGAGGAAGTTCTCAGCACTCTGAAAACTGAATATTTTGTGTATAGAAGTACCACAATATATGTTCACCTGATTCTTGAGCCTATCCTCTTTTCCAAGATAATTATTCATCATAGCAATACTGTAGATACGTAAAAAAAAAAACAAAAAAAAAAACAGGTAACTACAGTATAATATGGCCACTTTAGAAAGAATTAAATACCATTGAAAATTATCACAAAAAAACATGTAACAGGTGTTAACCGACACACTCAAGTGGTTTTATGCTTTACTGTCAGAATTATGCACTGCCAATTGCACTGAAATGCACCATACACTATAGCTTTCCTGTGCACCACCCTGGAAATGTAACTATGTCACAGCTATCTATAGTGATACAGTTCACATTGGTTGACTTGCCTGTTTATATGACCCACTATTTTACTCCAGATATAATGTCCCTGTGCAACACGAACGTTAAATGCCAACATGCTCTAACGTAATCAGAGTATTCACCTGTTTTCTCATTCTAAAGTAGTTGAACGTTTATAGCTTCCTACTTTTTCATTGATTCACTTACATCAGCTTTGTGTTACGCTCAACATAATGGTGTGTGTGTGTGTGTGTGTGTGTGTGTGTGTGTGTGTGTGTGTGTGTGTGTGTGTGTGTGTGTGTGTGTGTGTGTGTGTGTGTGTGTGTGTGTGTGTGTGTGTGTGTGTGTGTGTGTGTGTGTGTGTGTCAAATCTTCATTTGATCATGGATATTTTATTTCATTTTTTACTTATTTATTTTATTGTATATTTTTTTTAATGAATGAATCATAAATAAGCATGCACATATGGAAATAATGGCTAGAACTTAATAGGATCAACAAGCAAATGGAAATACCATTTACGACCTAACTTTCCTCCCTTATGAATGTTTATACAAGAGTCCTTCCTTCTTTATATGCAAATTGTTTTGTGTGTTGAATGCTGTCTAAGACAAAACCACTGCACTTTGCAGGGATGTGAAAGGAATTCAGTCTAAATTTGATCTTAATTGACAAGTCCATCTCTTGACGTGAACTCTCAGGTGATTTTTCAGCAATATTTTATCAATATTGTGCAGACCTTTAACTGTTTCCCTCAGTTCTTGCCCAAAGTGTCATTTAACCAAGCCAGGGTCCCACTTACTACTTGTCCGTCATAGACTTGTGTAATATATAGATACTCTAACCTCTACCATTCACTGAAGACCAGAGATTACTGGCAGTTGGCCTCCTTCCTGCTCTCATTTATCTTTCTTTCACCTCTTCATACCCCCTAACCCACCCTTTCCCTCTTTCTCCCTCTGTAATGTCTCAGCTGTTCCCTGCAGGCAGGACTCTGACTGAGTGCCTGCTCTGTTATGGGTTCATTGGGCTGGTATGCAGTAGGAATCTTTGGATCAAGGTAATTTCACACTGTTCAACTTTTTCCCAGACTGTTAAGCTTCCCTTTACCTTTGTGCCACTCAGAGAGCTAGATAGGAAGCAACACATGTAGCCGTTAAACACACACAGCGGCTCAGTGGCTGACGCCACCACCGGAGCCAAGGGAAATACTTGAAAGTTACGCTCTATAAATTACAATCCCACACCTCAGTTTCCAAAAAAGGATCAGATTATTGCAGCTTGATCCTGAATGGTGGGGAGAATGGTGGACATTCACGTGTGGGGCTGTTTCACATTTTCTCCAACCCCTACATTTGTTTATATTACTGATCGCCAATATCAGAATCAGAGACCCTGCTTGTGTGGGTGTCTGAGCATCTGTCTGCTTTGCCTGTCTATTTTAATGCTTATCAATTTTCTGTGCCTTTTTATAAGTTGCTCCTGTTTCTGTCATTGCATCTGCATTTCCTCTGCATCTGATTTCTTCGACCTAAAACTGAGCTCTCAGTGTTATTATTAGTGACAGCAGAAATAGGTGAGCACCTGATGCTCAGGCAGCAGAAGGGGAACCCTCTGCAGTTGAAGTAATCGTGTTCTCATCTTTACTCGTGGGATTTAACCTCTTACTCTATGTACCATCTGTTACCACCTGTGGCAGGGTGCAAGGGCACCTCAGCAGTTTGTCTTAGTTTGAAAAACTGTGCCAACTTTAGTAACTTCTTTTTGTGTTAAATTGTGTATGTAAGCAGATGTTTTTGGAAATTATCGGGAGCACTATGTGAATCATAGATGTCAATGACCTGTTATTTGGTGAAAACCACCATCAGTGTGCTCTGTGTGCACTGAACTGGTTTGCATCCGTTTTGCAGAGCTGTACTTACTCAATTGTGAGTTAAGTGTGATCAGATTGGTCTGTTTTTCTAATTGATGTCATTATTTGAATACCAGCATGCTTTGTTGATAAGCTGCAAGATCTCTTTGACCTTAAGCCCTGTGTGTTTTAGTCTGAGCTTGTTGTGATCCCAGGTGGAAGTTCTCAGGATGTTGATCCTCCCAAAGCACCAACAGACACAATTTTAGAATTTTTCTTGCACAAAACGTCCTTGCATGCTGTATGTGTCAAGGTCTAAGTAGGATTAACAATGCCTTTGTTCTTAGTGTGCATAGCGAAAGAATGGGGGGAGCAATAGGCTACAACAGTGATGCAGTATCAGCAAGCAGCTGTTGAATGAGTGACAAAGTCAAGGGCTAATGATATGAACATGGGAAAATCCTGAAGGAGCCGCATGGGAAGAGACGGCAGCTGAGTCAGTCAATGAGGCAGCCTTCACTGTCGTTGTTGTTGTTATGTGTAAAATAATTGTGTGAGAAACTGAAAAGAAAGCAGTTCATTTTCTGTTAGGGAAAGGAAATATGGATTCTATTTAGGAGCTGGTTCTGCAGATCCACCTTTTACCCTTTTTTTTTTTTTTTTTGCTAATTTGGTTATGGATGTCCAAAACTGACATAATTCAAAATAAAAGCAGAAATATATATTTTTTGTTTTTCCTTGTACACGCATTTGTTGTTTTAACATTCCCTCGTCTCCTCTTTTTACTTTACCTTATGCATTTCTGCCTCATTATGCAAATGAGGAGGGCTGCCCTTCTTGGTCCAGCTCCTTTACTATTGGTCAATAAACATGAAGGAACAGGATCGAGCCACAATAGAGACTATTAGGACAACCAGCGGTGTCCACATCTTTGGCGCAGGAAGCTATATCCAACCCGAAGCCGGCTATTGATCTGATTACTGATAGGCCTGCACCGATAACTGAGCAGCCGGCGCTGGCAGCTGAGAAGACAACTGCTCACGTTACTTGGCCGGTAATTTTGGTGTCGAACCCAGCAACTCATCAGATCCCCTACTCATTCTTTAACTTTGCACTTACAAACAGCAGAACAGCCAGAGCTAACGAGTGCTTTTTCAATTTCTGGCAGTGTAGTTGATAAATGTCCTCAATATTGAATGACATTCTTGTCGATTCTACTCTACATTTCATTTAAGACTAAAACTAACAATAATAATGTCCCGATTTATAGTTAATATACACAAGCTTCTTTGTTTGTTTTATAATGTCCCTTTGACCACCCCTACACCACATAACATTAATGGATCATTTTAGAAATTCACCCATTAGACAATATTCAGTCTTCAGTGAGGCTGACTGGGTAAAGAAAAAGGCAGTGAGAGCAGCATTATACATGCACTTCAACGAATGTGAGGGATGTGTATGTTTATCCCAGTGTGTCCAGTTGTGCAACAGTCTTAGTTTTGGCCCGATCCTGCTTCTTCCTGTTCATTGACCAATAGCAGAGGAGCTGGACCAAGAAGGGCAGCCCTCCTCATTTGCATAATGGGGCAGAAATGCATATGGTCAAGTAAAAAGAAGAGACAAGAGAATGTAAAAACAAGGAATGCACGTATAAGGAGAAAGGAAAAACATAAAATATATATTTCTTCTTTCATATTTAATCATGTCAGTTTTGGTCGTCCATACAAGGTTGGATGAACATGTGCAATAGGCGATAGTTTAGCCTGTGAAAGAGGGCAGGGAAGAAGCAGGGAGG
Source organism: Cololabis saira (assembly GCF_033807715.1). NCBI lineage: Eukaryota > Metazoa > Chordata > Actinopteri > Beloniformes > Belonidae > Cololabis > Cololabis saira. The sequence goes on along the minus strand of NC_084591.1, from coordinate 24,046,365 downwards.
AAGGCAGGGATGAGGGGTAGAAGGAAGGTAAATGAATACCAGACGGTTTGTGTCTTCTGTTAACTGAAGGTTTGGCCAAAGCTACCAGACCTTATTGTTCCAGTGTCGCGCCTTCCACAATACATACTCTAGAAAAACGTAGCTGTCTCTCAACAAGCTTTCACCGATGTCAGTGATGGATTGAGACCTAGTACACGGCTGCTTTTCGTTATTAATGAAGCTTTCACCTTGCATTTTCAGCTCTTGTGAAACACTGGTTGTGTGTAAAAAGGTGGACTTAATCTTTTCAAAGGCCAAAAGAATGTAACTAGCTGGACTGACGACAAACAGCGAAGAGCAACAAGTCATCCAAAACTATTTTCCCACTGTCATCTGTAACTGCTGCATGATCGTTCTCAAAGAGCAGTGCAACACAGTAACAGCACCAATATATGCAAGTAGTTAAGCAGTTATTTAATTTAACGCATTCTTACTCTGTGTCATTGTGTACGGAGGAGGAGGGGGAAGAGGAGAGAACAAAAAACTCATATGCCTCACCAACTTTTGGACAAGACTTTTTGTCAGAAAGGCACTGAGGTCCTCACTGTAGTGCTAAATTGATGGCTTTTCTGGTTTTTATGGCATATTCTTCATCAGCAATCTCCCAAATTGGAGGTGGTAGTACAGAGAAAAGCTGAGTGCACATATAACTTTATACTTAACAGCAACTCAAAACCAGCACAAGATGACTTGTCCGACTCAGAAAGAGAGGGGCCCAATCTGAATATCATCATCTTTAATACCTTAGAGAGTCACTCAAAGTAATAACAATACGTGTCATAATGTCTTTGTACTCAAAGTGGTAGTCCAATACAAAAATACCACTTGTACTTTGACTCAACTTCCGATTCATTGTTGCTTGACTGAAAACACAACGAATGCTGATAACAAAAAAGCTTTAAACTTTAAAACTTTCATAGTAATTGATTTTATTGATATTGATTTATTGGTACTTGTTGCTACCAAAACTTAATCTGCACTCGCTTTGGTACTGTTTTTTTTCTTATCCAAACATAAAGACATGACATTGAAATATGTGAACAGTTTTACCACTTATACACGTATTAACTGCCTGAAAACATTTGCTCTTAAACATCCATTACATTAGAATAAGATCCTAGAGCACTAGAGGTTACATACATACATACATTTAAACGTATTTGAATAACCTCATCTGTACTTATTGCTCCCTGTTATTTCGTAGTTTTCTTTCTATTTTACTCTTGTCTGTTCATTTTTACCTGATACCATAATGCGAGCTGCAGCTACTGTTTGCTGATATGCAGGACGTCTGTGTAGTAAACAGCACAACAGACTGGGACCTAATATAAAGTAGGAAAAAGAAAAAGAAAACATTACAGGAACAGTTCTCTTACACTTGAAAATAATGACCATACCCAATACAAGTACTCAGTAATCATGTAACTGATGTTGTTAAGCAGGGATGGGAATTGATTCTGTTGCTGGTGGTGATTCTGCTTATCGATCCAATTTGTTATTATTAATTCCAGACTGAGCTTCAAAGAGTAAACAAATAGCCCTACACAGGTGTTAAGCCTCAACACAACTGCTTTAAAAATGACAAAAAGATCACTGCCAACAGTTCAGTAACGTGATATCTCTGCACGTTGCAGCAGTATCTCCACTTCAACTACAACTAAGTGCAGACTCACATGACTTTTTCTCATTCTATCGTTGCATGTTGTCAAAATAAATATCTTTTGTCTTATGTCCCATTGTCGATATGTGCTGTACATTTTTTATTGTTGTTTAATTGTAATATTCTGGTTCAAAACTTCATGTAGAACTGGTTGTCAATAGCTGCAGACCTGTTTTGAACAGATAATGTTTTAAGGTCAGAATGCTGCTATGTTTACGTCAGCGACACTTGAAGTCCCTGGAGCCAAGGGAAGGCTGTCCTGTACATGAAGTTGCAGTAGCTGCTTTAGTAAGTCAGTCTCCAGACTTTTTACGCTGACGTATTTGCAAAGGTTTTGATACAGCGTCAAGGCTCACAATCCCATGTCTTTTTAAGCTGGTTCCAATCCCACATAAATGCAGAGGGTTTTGTCAGGAAGGGCATCCGATGTAAAACCTATGCCAAACTAAACATCCGACTCACAGGACCCATGAACCCCATACCGGATTGGTTGAGGCCCAGGTTAACGACGACTGCCATCGCTGCTGTTGACCACAGGATGCTGATGGAAGTTGGGGTACTGTTGGTCAAAGAAGTAGAGGAGGAAGTCGTGTCAGTAGGCAGACAGAAAAGAGGAAAAGCATGAGGCTCGAGCTGGGAGTAGACTTTGAGTGTTTGCAGTATGACAGGAAAGGCTAAAGAGTCGGTTGACATGATGCAGAAGAGAAAGTGGTGGAAGATGAAAAGGGAAGAGTGTTGTGTGGTTTCTAGAGAGGAGTTGAGATAAGCTCAGGTTGGTCAGGAGGTGCTTCCAGATGACAGCTAATATGTTCAGGTAGACAGGTAAGAGAGTGCTTGACATGTCATCTGATGGGAAAGTAGATGAGACTTGGTGGTGGAATGAGGAAGTGTGAGGAAGTATGTGCAGAGGTTAGCTAAGAAAAAGTGGAACACTGAAGAGGACTGAAGAGAGTAGGCAGGAGTACAGGGAGATGCAGCATAAGGTGAAGGTATGGTGGCAAAGGCCGAACAAAGGGCATACAATGATTTGTATGCTAGACTGGACATCAAGAAGGGAGAGAATGATTTATACAGGTTGACGGGGCAGAGAGCTAGAGACGGGAAAGACGTGCAGCAGACTACGGTGATTAAAGACAGAAATAGAAATGTATTGACAGGGGCCAGAAGTGTGATGGGAAGAAGAAAAGTTTACTTTGAAGAGTTGATGAATGTGGAAAATGAAAGAGAATCAACTGGGGAAGAGGCAACCTTTGTGGACCAGGCATTGGACCCCCCATCCAACCCCCCCACCCCCCACCACCACCACCAAAAAGAGTACTACAGAATATTTTTCTGTAGGATGGTAATGAATAAATACAGAGAAGGTTAGAGGGAGATGCATTGTCTTTGTAGCCTTGGAAAAAGTATATCACAGAGTGTCGAGAGAGGAGCTACGGTATTGTATGAGGAAGTCTGGAGTATCAGAGAAGTAGTTAGAGTGGTGCAGGACACGTATTGGACCTGTAAGACAGTGATGAAGTGTGCCATAGGTGAAAGAGGAGTTCAAGGTGGAGGTGGGACTGCATCAAAGATCATCTCTGAGCCCCTTCTTCTTTGCTATGGTAATGGACAGGCTGACATGAGGTTAGACAGGATTTTCCAATGGACTATGATGTTTGTAAATTATATTCTGATCTGTAGTGAGAGCAGGGAGCAGATGGAGGAAAATCTAAAGAAGCAGATGGATGTTCCCTGAAAAGGAAATGAATGAAGGTTAGCAGCAGCGAGACAGAATACACGTCTGTGAATTAGAGGGTCCCAAGTAGATGAGTCTACGGGGAGCAGAAATGATGAAGATGGAGGATTTTAAGTTCTTAGGGTTTACAGTCAAGAGCAACTGAAAATGTGAGAAAGTGGTAAAGAAACATGTCCAAGCAGGTTGGAATAGGTAATGAAACGGTCGGGGGGATGTCTAATAAAAAGAGTATCAGTAAGAATGAACGGAAAGGTGTACAAGACGGTGGTGAAACTAGCAATGTTTTATGATTTAGAGACCGTGGCACTGAGGAACAGACAGGAGGCGTATTGGAAGTCACTGATGTAAATATGTTGAGGTTTTCTTATGGAGTGACTAGGATGGATATGATCAGGCAAGAGTATCAAAGGGACAGCACATGTAAGATGTTTTGGAGAGAACGTCAACATAGGGTGGACAGTGAGTTCATCAGTAGAAAGATGATGTGGTTGGAACTGCCAGCAAGGAGGTCCAGAGGAAGACCAAAAGATGAGATTGATGGTTGTTGTGAAAGAGGACAAGAAGTTAGTTGGTGTAAGAAAAGAGTAAGCAGACGATGGGGTGAGATGGAGACAGAGGATTCGCTGTAGCAGCCCTTGAAGGGAACAAGCGAAAGGAAAAAAAAGAAAATTTGTAAGATTTGTCAGGTTTATATCTTTTATGGATTGTGTGTGTGTGTTACTATATTTGGTTGTGTTTGGTTTGGGAGAGTTTAGTTAGAAATGTAGACCAGAATGTAAACATACTTTAAAGTTAAATATAACCAGCTGATGATTATATCTGCTGGTTATATCAGCTTTGTCATCAGTAGCGGATGGCTACAATGAAATTACAGTATATTCCATAAATACAAAGGGTGGTACTGTGTGTCGTGCCACCTGCCCACTGGTCCAGACCCAGTACTACTTTTGCTGCAGTTTTTCATTCCCGTCTATTTTCAGTTATTTTGAAAAGTACTCAAGGTAAATGTTCATAAAAGAGAGTATGTCATCCTGTTAACATTGTATCTAAATTATTCCTTTACCCTGGATATTTTTGCCTCCTGTCCAGTATGAGGACATGTCTCAAAGAATTTGGGAGGAAATGTTTGCATGAAGAATTTCTGAGGGAGTTTGCTAGCACTCCTTGCCAAGGTGAATTGTTATAACATTGTGCATGGAGGGGATTTACAAAATTCTCACAGGTGGTTGGTGGAGATGTCAGGGACAAGCCTCACACCCACCGCTGGAAGTATTCACATCTTACAGTATCAAAGCAGGGGAATGCTCACAACAGTGGGGGAGGTAGAAAGGAAATCCTTAATGGACAAAGATTCCCCTCTGCATTTTTAATATTGGCAAGAAATTCAAATTCTTTTTTTAATAGGTTTATGCTCAATTATTATATAATCTCCTCATTTTAGACATAGAGATTTATACATTTTATTTTATTTTTACATTTTAATTCGAATTTATCCAAGAGTCTTTGTCATTTAGATTTAGAATACAGCAAAAAAGATCTTTGTAACATTTTAAATTTCAGACTATTTTCTCTGATCAGTGAGATGCAGCATAAAAAGAGCAAGGTTGTATTAAAGTGCCTCAGTTTCAACAAAAACAGTTCATGATGTTTCAACTGGGTAGGTTTGGACAATAGTTTTTTCAGTAAAAGTTTGCATGAAGTCTGGTGTTTTTTTATCATGGCTGAGTAGCTTTTCACTGTATTGTTGTTTGGCACAGACATCTGCAGTTATTCAACCACAAAGAAAAGAAAAAATACAGAAAAAAAGATAAATGTGGGCTGGCATAAAAACATTAATTGGAATGAAATATGAGTGACATTTTTGTGGAAATTGAACTCGGATTTATCAGTGGACATAACTGTCAAGATTATTTTGAATGTGAAGACCAATTTGTTTTTTCTTTTTGTTTCTTTATATATATGTATATATATAAATATATATATATAAATATATATTATACATGTGTTTATTCAAGTGGATGACCAAATTACTAAATTTCTGCAATTAATACTTTAAATTTGTGATTCCACCTATTTTCCACCTATCTAGACAACATTTGGCATCTGAGCTTTTCTCATTTCAATGCTTAATACATTTATATGCCTTTAGAATCCCAATAAAACACAAATCCAAGGGATTTCTTTTTCAGAAAATCAAAAAAACACAGCTTGTTAATTTTAAGAATAAAATGTTGTATTTTATTCGTCTTGTTATTTTGAAAAAAATTAAATCTATGAGCCTATTTTGTTAAAGAAGCTTGGTTTTTCAACGGTTTAACAATAATCTAAAAAAATAGACAGTTTTATCACATTCATTCAAGAAATCTTGCAAAAATCCCAATAAAGATCAGTTTTTGTAAAAAGAATTATGATAATGCATGTATCATACTGTTAAAGCTTAAAGTTAGATATACATAAATATCTATTCAGGCTTTATAGACACTGGGGGGATTTTATGATTAATTTATCACATTAAAGATGTTAAAGATGTTCATTTGGTATATATATATATATATATATATATATATATATATATATATATATATATATATATATATATATATATATATATATATATATATACCAAAGAAACATATTCTAACATTTTTTTTACTTTACATTTAAAAAAGGAGTATTTCTTCTATAGCTCCTTCCTGACCTGTTGGTGCAGGTCTGTTGTCCTTTGTGTGTCTTTTCACATACCTGTGCAGATGTTATCTGCTGAAACATGTTTATCTACAAGTTTGTAAAATCTGTCTTTGGAAAAAAATAAATAAAAGGGTTTCCTTGTTCATTTTTAGTTTCACTGTATGGTAAATGGAATTTGGAAAGAAAGAAAGTCACCCTGGCTTGCAGTTGTTTAGACCTATAGGGACATTTTCAATACATTAAATAGTCACACATAATTAGAATATTTGCCTTTTAATTTTGATAATAATAGTGATATAAAATGAAAGTTACCACTGCTTCATAATAGAAAGTATAAGGTCCCTGATGTCAGTTAAATGGAAAATAAACTTCACAATGTATTTAATCTGAAAGAACGAGTTGTTTAACGTGTCAAATGTGTGTTTTACATCTCAACGTTGTCATACATGAAATGGTGTCATTTCACGACTGATTCTGCCTCACTAGAGGTCCGCCAAATTCCCCTCCGACACTTTTTTTGTCTTTTGTGAAAGTTTGTGACGGCGTCACATTCCCGTGCAGCTGTCGGTGTGAGATGAAAGCGGCGCAGAGGCGCTATCATGATCGGGACGTCGGCTGCTCACTTGTGCTGGTTTGAGCTGCTGGTCTGAGCTGGGAGAGGTGCTGATGACTCACTGGTCGAGACGTGGCTTTAAATCTCTCTCCCCCTCTCTCTTTTCTTTTTTTCTAAGAAGGCTGGGGGGAATCTACACGTGGGGGGTCACTTATTCTGCTGGTGTTGAGCGCTTTTCTTTGTTTTGTTTTGGTTCTTTCTTTCTTTCTTTCTTTCTTTCTTTCTTTCTTTCTTTTTTCTTTCTTTTTTAATTTTCTGTCATCATAACGTATAATAAATACTGATGTCATGGCTTTTAGAAAATGCAACCATTTGATGAGCCGAAAACAAGTGTTGTCGGGTTTTTCCTCCCACTTTTATCCAAAGATACAGTTTTAACCCTAGAAGCGGACCGACAGGCTTGTTCATGATTGGAAGGCTTCTGCACACTTTACAAAACTTCTGCATTGGGTCACTGTTCGCCTGCAGAGCGACTTAACTGCAATGCGCGAAGTGGAAATGGTTTTGAAGAAGTCGGGGTGTGTTCCGACTTGATACTGACGTGATAATTGAACGCTTCCGGGGACAAGAATGCGCTACTGCTGCTTCTGATCTCAGAGGAGCGCTTTTTGTCCCACCAGGGAGGGAAACTCCAGCCAGTCCTCTGGTCACTGCAGCCCTGAGCATGCTGTTATTATTGTTAAAGGTTGGATGGAGGATTTAGGTGCACTTTGTCCACTTCAGCTGGAATAGTTTCTTGACTTTGGTCTCAGTTTCACTTCAAGAAATTAAAGGCTTGAACACTGGTTAAATGTCTTTATTCCTTGGGCGCATATTTCACATATTTTCTTCCTTTGACTCCAATTAAGGAGCGGAGAGACCCCTCCTTACCCCATTTTTTTTATTTTATTTTTGTATTATTTATTCGATTTATTTATTCTAAATAAATCTTTACCTATAATGGCTCGTGCATGACTGCGAATCCTAGTGATACTGTTGAATCTTCAGAGCATCTTGACCACCTGTTACAAGCTGCTTAAGCCATGATATTTGGCTCCACTTTAACTTTGTCAAGTAAGGCTTTTTTTGTCGGTTTTTTTTTCAGCAAAAGTGCTGCATCTTTTATTTTTTTATTGAATATATTTTCTCTACCACACATCTGTATCATGAGAAAGGCGGTTGCCGACGTTTTGGAGCCTTAATGAGCTGTAAGGTATCCGTTTTAATGACTAATTGAACCCCGGGGGTGTATATCCATACCTTTTGGTTATGAGCATCCACAGTAGAACACTTTTTTTGTTTGTTTGTTTGGTTGGTTGGTTTTTAATTTTCCAACTCCAGATTTGTAGTCCTTGACCGAATTAATCATTTTATTGGTGTATGTTTGTTTGTTGATGTCATTCTATCTCCATGCAGGCGTTTGTTATTAAAGAAATGTATTTAAAATGTGTCCAAAAATGCGGTAAAAAAAAAAAAAAAAAAACTTTCATCCTTCATGATAGCAATCAAGACAGTCGAAAGGGGTTCAGGTTGGCTGTTGAGGCAACAACAACATCCTCTTAGAGCTAAGACTGACAAATGACCGCCACACTAAACGGAAGAGACACAGAGAGGAAGGTAAAGATGAAGTCTGCCCAGTAACAATCGCTGAGGAGCTATTGGCTATATGCAAATAGACCCACTGGGAGGAGGAAAGAACTTAAGACTTGGAGGGAAAAAAAACTTTAAAGAAACATTTACCCCTTCTTTTCTCACATGCATTGGCTCTCAAGCGTCGGGTGAACATGATGAGCCCCGAAAGCTGCGATGACTTTACAGTCCCCCAGTCTTCTCCTCACGCACTGATGTCTCGTTTTATTCAAGACTCTGCGAGTCTTTGAAGTTGAGTGAGAATGGAACGGGGATTAACATATTTACCCATGCAGATTCTCTTTGTGACTGTATGTGAAGCTTATTCATTCCGTAGTTATTTTTTTAATTATCTGCTTAGTGGCTCACACTCTCGGCTTCGTTTCCACCTGCTTGTTTTTCCATGAAAATGATACCAGAAGTCTGCTTAAGAAACGGAAACAAAGACTATTTAAAGCAGGACTTAATTGATATCATTTGAGTTGAGAAAAGCCTATGAGTCTCATCTCTGTGTTATCTTTGAGAAAAAATATTGCAAAAAAAAAAAGAAAAGAAAAAAAAACACCATAAAATTTCCTAGAAAGCTATCTTGTGTCACACGCAACATGTGGCTGCTATAAAAAGTAGATAGCGAGAGCATGTGTGTCAGTAAGTGTGCGCGTCCGCGTGTGTCATCGTGGGTTGATGTCCTCTGTGCGCGCGCTTGCACGCATCTCTGTGCGCTGACGTGCAGCACCTAAGGGTGCATGCCCACGGCTTCTGCATGTGTCATGTTTGCACTGATATTCACTGAAAGGCTTCCATGAGCGGTGAAGGCAGACAAGTTTAACAACAGACCAAATCACAACTAGTCGCTTCTTATCATTTAAATCAAATCTAATATACAATGATTGCTTTCATAAAGTTGTATTTTGAGTATAGAGCTGATCAGATCTTATCAAATGCCTATTGCGCTCAAATTCTGCATAATATCAGTAGGCTACTGTCATCAATAAAATGTTAATTCTTGCTTCACTCTTTGATGAGCATCATAAGTCAGTTGAGCGTCATCATAAAGAAAACCCTGCATAAAGGCAAAAAAGGCACCTAATTGTGCCATATTCTTATCAATATGAACTAATCCGGTACTTTGTCTGCTATAAACTTTATATCACTCCCCTATCGTCTGCGAATAACAAAAAAGTCTGTTCAGATGGATACAAGTGTCCACATTGTTCCATTTCTCTTCGAAAGCCTTTTGAAACACAGCAACTTCAGTGTGACTTGTGCGCACAGAGCTGACATGCAGCGGTGCAGCGCTGCGTCTGGCCTGCCTGCGCGGAGGTAATGAGGTGAATTGCGTCAGTGGCGCAGCAGGGCTGGCTTGAAATGCGCCAGGCGGATGAAAAGTAGAGGCGCACTGGGGAGAGAGGAAAAAAGTTCTCAACAAGGAGAGGCAGGACTACTCTTACGGAGCCCCTGCAGTCTCACTTTTTTATGCCTCTGAAAGACTTTCCCTGCCGTCTTCTTTTGCGTTTTTTGCTCTGCAACGCCACTTTTACGTTTCAGAGGGAGAAAGCTATACTTTTTTTTTACTTAAGCGAAAGCCACACAGTACCATGGAGCTGCTCTGTTTCGAAATGGAGACCAACATACGAGCTCGTCCAGACCCGAACCTCCTGTGCGATGACAGAGTCCTGCAGAGCTTGTTGACTATAGAGGAGAGGTTTCTGCCCCAATATTCCTATTTCAAAGGCGTTCAGAAAGATATCCAGCCGTTTATGCGGAGGATGGTCGCTACTTGGATGTTGGAGGTACATCGAAACGCCGAGTGCTGTGCTGACAAGTCTTTATTTCCGTGCCTTTAAAGCCCTCCAGACTTGTTGCTTCAAGCTCCTTGAGCGATGTTTATAAATTTTGAACAGCATATAACGATATGCGGATCGTATTTCCGATTGCCATTTCCTCATATTCATGTCGTTTATTTTTCTTTTCAGTTTTAAAGTGCGGTCCGGGGGACCGACTTTGTGAAACTGCGAGCTGTGATATTTGTGACACCAGAGGATTTCTTTTATGTGTCTCACGCGGTGTGTGTAGCCTGCGAGGCGCCTGTTGATTTTTTAATGTTATTATTTTAGATAGCCTGAATATTTCCATGCACACGTATGCACTCCCCAATGCAATGCTGCCTTGTATCGCCATGTTGGTTTTTTTTACAGGAGTTCTGGTGCTTTAAAGGGGATTTACAGTGTCACAACCGCAATAACAGCGCTTATAAACCATCGGCTATGACAGAATAGAGTCTTGGCTGTCCACAGAATACAGAAATGAGCACGAAAGTAGTTGCAAACATTTTAGATATCTATTTGAAATGTCGGAAGGGGCGAGGGCCTGAGTAGTTCTCTCTATCTTCCTCCCGTCGGAATCCCTTACTCAGGAATTATGTTCATTTTGGGACACGGCGTTTAATATTTGTGGGCAACATGTACATGTAAACCTTCCTTAGGCTTTCGGCTTTTTTTTCATATAAATATTGTCAGAATCCGAGCCACTGGATATTTTTTATTAATTTTTGAAATATATATATCGGGTCGGCGGTGACGCACCTTAGACCAGCCGCTTGCTACTCGTCTGACATTTTGACATTTTATTCATATTTATCCCCCGTTTATATAGATATGAATTGTCGGTTATGATGAGGAAGAGTCATCTGAACATTATTCTGCGAAGAAAATCGATCGGGGAAATTTATTTATATTTTTAATTATTTTATGAAAATATGACGACTGAAAAAAAGCGTGTTTCCGTGTGCTGCGCTGTCGGGGTGTTTTTTGGCTCGGCTGATTGTGACTTGAATTCATTTCTTAGTGAATGAGCTGCAGGAATGTGGCTCTATTGACAGTATGCGTCTGCGAGGTATTTAATCATATGGAAAATAATCGATTTCGAATTAATAGATGATGTCGCAACCATTTTGGGTAAGGCGCAAATTCTTGGCCGGGGCCCAACTATCGGTGTCAGTGAATTTATATGAGCTCTTTGTGCAATTAGTCTTTTATCTCAATCCACCATAAAACTCTAATATGGGCTCCAAGTTCTGGAAAATAAGTCATGTGACCGCAGTGGGCTGCAAATGCTCATCATTGCTGCATTGTCTGCTGTCTCTTTATTCAGGTTTGTGAGGAGCAGAAGTGCGAGGAAGAAGTTTTTCCCTTGGCCATGAACTACTTAGACAGATTTTTAGCAGTGGTACCCACCAAAAAGTGTAACCTGCAGCTGTTGGGAGCAGTCTGCATGTTTCTTGCATCCAAGTTGAAAGAGACTCGTCCGTTAACTGCAGAGAAGCTTTGCATCTACACAGATAACTCCATTAGACCGCAAGAGCTGCTGGTAAGCAACAGTTGGTTCAGCATCTTACACAAAATTTGCAATAACCTCTTTGGATTTATCCTCATATTATGAGCTGGTAAAAGAAAAAAACGTGTTCTACTTTTCATGTGTGCTGTTGAATGCTTTTGGTTTCATCACTTGTTTTAGGTATTGATTCACACAATCCCCATGTTCTGTTTTCATCATCAAAGCATGAGGTTACCATCCCCTCACAGAGTCTGCTGCATGTCCACTCTCCACTTTGGACTATATGGTCATCAAAGGTGCATAAAAAGTGAAAGCCCCACAGTGAATTATTCCACAAGGGGCTCTCTATACTGTATAAGACCTTCCAGGCTTGTACAGTATCCACTTCGTCTGTGCAGTGGTCTCTATCGCCATCAAGCGGCAAATATTTGCACAGAGCAATGAGGTCAGCTGAACTGCAGCCAAAGCTCTGTGTTCCTGTCAGCCAGAGAGAGATAGAGAGCCATAGAGAAAATCGAGTTTGCATTTTAAGTTTTAACTTTTATCTTAAAGCAACCATGGATGCACACATGTGTCATGCTTCACTATCCCTGATAGTTCCCATGACTGCACGTGGTTTAACACATATCCATATTGAAATGTGTAGATTTGTTGTCATTTTACAGTTAAAAAAAGATATATTTTTCTTTGTCCAGCCTATTTGATAAGACTTCCTCGGCATGATTATATACCAGCTGTTTTCAACAGGGTAAACCAATTAATTAGCCCAGTTTCACATCAGATAAGTATTTCCACACTGCTCTGTGGTGCTACATAAACATTCCTCAGTAAACAACAGTCAGTCCCACCCATGTTGTGAAACAGGCCACATATTATGATTCAGGCATGGATGATGGTTGCAGGCCGGCCTTTCTGCCTGACTTGCAGCTTTGCCCACTTAGCTGGTTGGCACAGTGTGTTCAGGTTCTCCAGAAGCAGCTGTTGGTTTTGTGGGTTTCTGATCATATTCTGGGGTGTTTCCTGCATTTAAATTGGGTGTCAGATAGAATCCCCCTTTATTAAAAACTTCAGCCAACCAATTCGATTGAAGTTTATTCTAAGCAGAATGTGCATATGAAACGCAACAGTGCAGCAGTTTGTCTGTCCTTTATGCTCAGACTGGAGAGTCCTTCAGTCCTTGAACTGGTTTGCTGAGGCCCCGTCTGTGTATCTGTATAAGGCAGTATTTTGGCTGACATGCAGATACAGGAAACAGAGATCAGCTGCTCAGGGCATGTGATCGTTTTCTGTCCTCATCTTTGGTAACAGTTCTTGTAAAAAGAACCGCAATCTTGCAAAGAAGGTGTGACCAGAGGAACTAGAAGGAAGTGGGTGCCTCCCTGATTGCCACTTTGTCAGCATAGTGTCTGTGTTGCAAGGCTTTGCACATCCTTGACTGTACTGAAGGCTGCCATGTTGCTTTCTGGCATTTATGGCAAAGGCTTTTGAGATCAGGAGCCCACCAGGGTGCAAATGAGCAGTCCTTTATCAGGAATCAGCTGCTGGGCGTTGGGATCTGTGTATGTTCAAATACTTGAGCATATAACTGCAGTGTTCCTATATTCTTTGTCATAGATATATCTCTCCTGTAAAACAAGTATTACTTCCACAGTTTCAAATTCCCCAGACAGCAAGGAGATCTGAAAGAAAGGCCGGCATGAAGTAGGTTACTCTGATCAGAAAACAGCTGGCTGGTAGGAGGCTCAGAGGTGGCCATGTTGAATTGTCTCATGACTGAGTTCATGTGGGCTCTCTCGCTCTCTCTCTCTCGCTCTCTCTGTCTGAAAGGGAAAATGAAGAGCATCTACGGTCCCAGTCACAAGACTGAGACGTTGAACCACACCAATATTATTTTCTTTCCCAAAATTAGCCACAAAATCTTCCATTAACCAGCTTCTCCTTTTGGAGGTGAAAGTCAAACAGCAGAACTTGTTACTCCCCATCCCACCTTGAATTACTCAAAAGGATTTCTGTTATCTTGCATGAGAGAGTTCAATCTGCCACAGTATACAAGGATGATATTTTGAACATTTCCATATTGAGAGATTGGTATGAGGGATAAAAATTGTTTTGACTTTTAAACATCTATTCTGATCCTACTTGAGTATACTCAATCATCACAGGCCTTCTGTCGCTATGAACCTCTACCGCTGTGGGGAAGTCACCACGTGACAGACAGCAGTGTGAGGTCACCTGGATCAGTGGCATTGCTGGCGTTAACTCTCCAGACCCAACCACACAGAGAATAACCAAACAGCAACACGCTTAACCTTCAGGAACAGCTTTTATTGTTTGATTCTATTTCAGGATGAACGCTTATAATAAAAAAAAGTGCAATATTGCCACTGTGTGCGAAATGCCATTGTTAAAAAAAAAAAAAATGTGATTTTACTTTGTGACTCATATTTTAGTCATTTCATCTGCTCTCCCTCTGCAGGAATGGGAACTGGTGGTTTTGGGGAAGTTGAAGTGGAACTTGGCAGCAGTAACACCAAACGACTTCATCGAGCACATTGTGAGGAGGCTGCCGCTGCCCGAGGACAAGCTGGCACTTATACGGAAACATGTCCAGACCTTTATCGCCCTCTGTGCCACAGGTAGGACACACTCCAAATCATGCATGTGTGATCTCCTACATCAGTGAATCCTGGCGTTCAATCAGAAATACACAAATGAACCTCCACGCTGCAACATCATCTCAATGACATCTTTTTTCCTGTGTGACACGTATCACGGATAAGCAGCCAAGTCAAGCTGAGTAATAACGGCTCATCTCAGTATACTTTCCAAAACAGAGCTAAAAAGTATGATCTCCACATTCTTCTCCATCAACACCATATCAAAGCCCTCTCATCTCAGTAACATGCAGCGACAACTGGTCAGAGGACGGCCATGGGCTAGTCTCAGCTAGCCGTAACTCTAGTCCGATGACCACTTGTGGGAAAATATTGCTCTTAAGAAAAACGCGTCATCGGAAGACATTTCAGCACCAGACTGTTGTTCCCAACGTCCATCACCCGCCTTCTCCCAGACTCGTAGCTGGTCGTGTTTTCGAGGAGTATCAGTAGCGTCCAGAGCATCCAGTAACACTTCAAAGCGGACTCAGTCTGGTTGAGAGGCATTCCCAGTCGAAAAGAGGATTGGACACGGGTGAAGGCCGACGAGGCCATTGTCTCTCTGTTTTGTTTAGTTTTTTTTTCTCCAGATGTGAGTTGTTCCCTCAATATCAACCATCCAGTCACTCGCATGAGCAACGGTGTCTTTTACATGCATGTGAAGAGATGGTGAAGTTGTCGTTGGTGGAGAGGATGCAGGATTGACCAGGGGAGTGAGGGAAAGGAGTGTTTTGTGTTTGTACTGCCAGTGCTAAGGCATGTCGTGTTTTCATATCTCTTTCTCCCCCTGCCTTCCTCTCCTCTATCTCTCCCTTAACTTCTCATGCCTCCCTGTCCATCAACTGGAGGGCATAGTAGTTTTCCCATGCAGAGATTTGTGATAGGGCACATTCGCAGCACCTCCAGCTCTACATTTTAAAGAAAACATGCTTGATAAGCAAGAAGCATAATAGAGCAGTTTTGTAATCCTTTCTCGTTAGTTTTCTGGGTGACCCCCTCCAGCGGTTTCTGCAGATCAGAAACAGGAATGCTAACGATGGCACTTCCCATGGGAAACGGCTTTTTGTGCCGCGTCACCCAGAGGAGTGTAGATAGTTAGATGAATAGATACAAGGGAGGTGATAAGTATTTACACCAATAACCACTGATTGTGCAATGGAGTAAGAAAAATATTTGCAATTTGTGTTGTTGTTTGCAAAGTTGAAAAAAACAACACATTTTTCACATTCATTGTGTCTCATTTTCCTCGGCTTTCCTCTCCCTGTGTCCCCCTACATCTCTCAACCCTTATTTTGTGTATTAATGTGTGGAATGACAGCATGTCAGCGATCAGACCGATTCCCAAAGCAACGTTGTGAAAGGCTCAGCATGCACTTTGTCCTTAATTGCTTCAATGAGGCAGTGTAGCTAAATTTACGAGCCTCCCAGAGCTATCCTCCTAGCACTTTGTATCGGGAGAGAAGCGTTTGGGACATCGCTCCAGATCAGCAACAGGCTATTTATCTGTTTATGCTCTCCTCAGACTTGTATCCAGGCAAACAGAAAAAGTGAGGGCAAAAAAGAGAAAGAAAGCATGTCAGTGAGTCAACAATTTGGTGCATCTAAAGATCTCTGGGAATTCGAAACCCCATTTGTGGGACGTTTCCCAGCCGTAAATCTTCGGGTTATCTGCTGAGAATCCTCCTTGAGACATCCCCTGAGCAGAGTTGAGAAGGTGAAAACCTAGCAAAAGTAGGAGATCTCTCAGGAGGATTTACATTTGCAAGGCAGTTGACAACAGGTCATCTGTGGCCTTCCTATTTTGTGTATTCCCATTCAGCGCACCACCTGCCTCCACACCCACTGCTGCCGTGCCTGTACTGGGAAAGAAAACTTGCATAAAACCATGGATTTCTCTTTTCAAGGGGAACAAGCGAGCGAAGCGAAGAATAAGGCCTCTCAGGCCTAATGGCTCCTCTCTTTTGATGAAACAGTTCCGTTCGGGACACTTGGTGGGATTTTGTCAGGTGGCGCAGGCTGGCTGTGTATTAATTAATAACATTGGTCGGGCTATTCAGATCTATGCAAATGGACCCAGCTAGAGACTGGAAGAAAGGAGACAAAAGACCTGGCCCTTACATTTCATATGCAGAGCCATGTGAGGGTCAGCGCTGCAGGGCCACTTGATAGGAAACACCAGCGTTTCCCTCAGGCATGCTGCCGGATAATAGCCCAGAAACAAGCTCATTAAGGGAGATTATGAACCTCCATTCCTCCACAGAGACACCAAGCACTCGGAGCTTCCTCTTCTATTCTTATTCAATTGAGGTAAAGTGGGAGAATGGATGGGGTGCATGGGGCAGACAGATGCACCCCAACCTGACTGCTTGGGTTATTGAGCTCCGTCTTCTCGCCATATTGACAGGGATTATGGTGCATTAAATGCAGGGTCCAATAGCCCTCCCAGTAATGGTATGCATGGAATGGTGACAATGGTCACAGAAGTTGATCAAAAGGAAGTGCTGGACCAGGGCCAACATCGGTGTCCAAAAAAAAGAGTCAATTGTCCTGAAGGATATAATAATGATTTAGCTACAAGTTGGGGCCTAAATAATGAGGATTTTTGTAACTGATTACTCATTCTTTTATCTCCGGATAGTATTTGATGACTTATTTCTAGTATGTGCAAGTTTCTTTGAACTATGTGAGAAGTAACTTGATCATTAACTTCTCTAACAAACTAATGATTCACCTGCTAACAAACATAAGGAAAGCAAAACCTTTTCTGCTTGGGCTCGTTTTCTCTCCGTGCAAAAACATCAGATTATCTGAACGCAGCGAGCAGAGGTTCACATTTCCTGTCAGAAATGTACCGGTGAAAGGTGAAGATTTTAAACACCTTCAGGCTTTTTTTTTGTTTTTTTTCAGGACATATTAATGAAGTATTTAGTATTATTCACTTTGGTCATGTGTTGAGTTTGTTTCTTAGCTTTTAATTAAAAAGAAAGTTAGAGGTGATAAGAAAGCCTGTGAACGACAGCGAATCCATCCAATCTGTCCCTCAGATTTACATTTTGTTGCGTTTTTCCAGTTTAGGCAGGTTCTTTACCTCCATGTCGCAAATTCTCGAGGTAAATATATGCATTTCTAAAAGACAAGTGACCTCTCAAGTACCGTCCTGTTTTATCATAGCTGTAAACTCTTAAGTGGAGCGGAGGCAGGAATTCCTCCTGGAGCTTCCTGCTGCATGGAGAATCTCCTCCAGGCGCGGCGCAACATTCAATAGATCCATGATTCATCTTTGAAGTGGTCAATGAAACTGAGGTCCCTACTGGCGTTGGTTTACATGAAACTCCCTTCGTGTTTGATGAGTCAGATTCCCGACCGGCTAAGCACCTCCTCCAGAAACTGATCTTTCCTCGACTCCCTCCACTGATGTGAGGATTCGTATGCAGTGGCAACAGATGAAGCAGGAAGAAGCTTCCTGAGAGTATGTGCCCAAATATGTGGCACACAGGGTGAATCATGCAGCGGTATGTCCTGAGTTTCCCCCTTCGTTTCACTCGTGTAATCAGTACCACATTTAAAATACCGTTGCCAGCTGACTCACACCAGAAATACACAAGTACACTTTTTTTCCTTTTTTTTAACATTGGATGTTATAATTGTCTCTCAAAGAAGTAAGAAGTTTAAAAATCAAATGTTTTTAGGCTGTTTACATTGAAGGTCATGTTAACCCACAAAGACTAATATTTGTGACTTTAGGCAAAGTAAATATTAGTGTTTGCTGGTTTGACCCAGACATTTTTGTCATGAAACCAGTCAATATTTTCGTCCTCCTTTACAGCTATGTGAAAAAGAAAGTACACTCTCTTTCAACTATAAAGATTTGCATATCAGGACAAAAAAACAGCGATTGTTACCAGGTCTTCATTGGGCCGATACAGTCTTTGATAACTAAACACACGGCACGATTCAATAGCTTGTAGAACCATCTTTAGCATAAACCACCACATGTCCACCAGCGCTTTACAGCCTGTTGGAAATGTTTGTGTTGATATTCTGTGTTTAACTGTGTTCAATTTTGATTACAAATCTCCACTTTCATTTCTCTTAAAAGGAGGTTTTTTTCTAATCATGTAGCTGAATGGTCAGGACTGACAAAACTTATGTTTTCCTCGAGGTAATCGCACTTTTAGGTAACGAGTTAATCAAAAACACTTCTTAAAGAAACAGTAAACGTTAGTTTTTCATTCACTGCTTCCACATGTTGGCTTAGATTTGGTTAAATAAACAATGACGCAAAATTATTTTCATCATTATATCGTGATATCCTCGTAAACCCTAAAGTAAATCAATGCGTAATTTCTTTTCACAATTTAAGTTGAGGTTGACGTTATATATTCCATATTAGAGATTATCCCTATAACGAAGCACAGGCCTTGATTTAGATTGCGTAAAAGCAACGTGGGTGGAGAAAGACAAAGAGCCTTTAATTCTACAGATAGATTGACAGATATCGACATCTTTAATTGCCACTTTCATCCAAACCATAACTTTTGCATTCACAACCTATAATCACTGTACTCAAGGGCACTTAAGTAGTGAATCAACCAGGTAAAAGAGCAGTTTCCAGTTTGTGCACTTTTGTAATGTGGAGTCAAAAAAAAACAAAAAGAGAACCCTTTGCCTCTCACCCTTAAAATCTGTATGCTTCTCAACCCTGACAGACCGAGTGCCTCAGGGCTGCAGCTGTGACAGCGGAGATGACTGTGAAGGGCTGAGATGAACTGTCACAGGATGCTGCAATTAAGGAGGAATTCTGTTTCAGGCAAATGAGTCGAAATGTGCGGCCCAGACTCGCCCAAGTTTGGTTTAATGTTTTTAATATTTGGGACTGCGTGACTCAAGAATAGGAATGGGAATTGGAAAAAGGCAGCAATGCAGTATCAAATGGGTGTTTTTTTTTTATCCTTTTTGTAAATGTCTTGTACTTCTTACATATGGACAAACTACAGCTACTTCTCAGGCCCAGTTGGGAGGTGGTTGTTGTTGTTTGTGTGACTTGTGGAGCAACATGAGGCAGCCTGTCTGGACTGTAGCTCTCCACAGAACTTGTTTTGACTACCAGTTTGTGTTGCACTAGTGGTGAAATATACTGTCATGCCAATCCCAAAATGATGTTTGTTTTTAACCTTAATCAGTCAGCGGGCTCTGGGTCCTCATAATGCTACTCCTTTTAATATACAAAGTCAGTACATGTACTATAGAATACAAGACTCTGATTTACAGCACTGGCGAGAGTGGAGAGGGTGAAAAGGAGAGTTTGGTTTTTGGGTTTTTTCCCCCCCTTTCCGTCTTTTGGCCGTAGTTCAACTTTCCAACTTTAATTAATTTACAATTTTAATGTGCATACTGTGCATCGCAGCCACCCAGAAGGAACGGAGCGTGTAGGGCAGCAGACTGTGTGACCAGAGGACTGGAGATGAAGTTTGAACATGGAGCAATGGAGGCAAGGGGGCAGAGGGAGGAGAAAGGGCCATTGAAGGGGGTGAGAGGCGTGCAGGCCAGGCCAGGCAGCCGCTGCTCGCAGGGAGCTTTCCATCGCAGGCGTCCCCACTCAGCTACCTACGCTGTTTATCCTCGGCATGAATATCAATGAGGGCCTCCTAAAATACGGCCATTCTTCCCCCCACATTCAGCGGCCACCAGACCGGAGTGTCAGCCCGCATCGGCTGCACGCGCACGTCCTTGTTCTGCTACAGAACTGTCTTGTCTGGAGTGTGAAAAATCAGCTTGCTGCCCACTGCCCGCCACTCAGCTCTGGCACAAAACTACATCTGTGCTCTGTGTGTCGGTCTGTCCGCGTCTTAAGGCATGCCGGCATCGGTTCATTGTTTGGTGCGTGCGTCTCCGAGTTGTCCGTCGCATCGCCTCTCGGTATGTGCTCGCCGCACACTTACAGTAAATCCATGTATGCCTTTGTACTCCTTCCCCTCTATAGAAAGCCGTGGTCTTACAGCGGTGATGTAATGCACGAGGCTTTGTGTGCTCTTTCCTCTTGGCTCAAGGTAGCCTTTAATAAATCGCCCCTTGGCAGAGGCCCAGCAGCTAACACAGGGGTGTATAATAAGTTCATTTATTTGTCAACACTGAGCCCACAAGATGAGAAAGCGCCTGGCTGTGCATGTTAAAAAGGCAGCGAGGGGCTGGCTTCGCCGCTATCAAAGGGCCTACCTCTTTGATTCCACGTATGAAAAAAAAGAAAGAAGAAAAATCTACTTCAGAGCCATTGCATGCAGTTTGCTTTGCAATTGAATATGGCAATATGTTAATGTGCAGGCGGCTTCAATGCCCCCGCGGCCCACTCCTCTTGTCCATAGGTGGCCAAGGAACAGAGAAATACTTGCAGGAAGGGGGGGGGGGGGTGTTGGATGAGAGACAGGAGGTTAGGGTCACAGGAGGGCAACTCTTTTCTTCTTCCAAAACCTCACGAGGCTCTGGACACAGACTTGAGAGTGATGTGCAGTAGAGATGTCTACCCCCTCTCCCCTCTCTCCATACCCACCACTTTTCCCCTCTTTTCTCCTTGTTGCCACGCCGTCCATCCCTCCCTCTTCATCTTCCTCCTCCCCGTCGACCCCCCATGTCCAGCCGCGGTCTTTGTCCGGCCTGTCTCTCTGAATTGGTATCAGCAGCGAGGGGATTGATGCTGTGCCTCTAAATTGGGTGAAATGAGGTGATGACTCCGGACAATGGAGTCACACTCTTCTGCCTTCTCTCTCACAGACCCGCCACTCTATTAATATGCTAAAAGATAGCAGGGCCACCAATACAACCACTGCCTGTTGTAGCAACAAAGACTGGGGCATGTGTGCCATTCACGGGCCCTTCTAAGCAGGCCATGTGTTATCCCCAAAGAAAGGTAGAAGTTGAGAAAGACATAAAGAGTGAATCAAGAAAGCTGTGTGTGTGTGTGTGTGTGTGTGTGTGTGTGTGTGTGTGTGTGTGTGTGTGTGTGTGTGTGTGTGTGTGTGTGTGTGTGTGTGTGTGTGTGTGTGTGTGTGTTTGAGGAGAAAAGCTCTCTGCCTGTCTGTCTGTCTCCCTTGCTCTCTCTCTCCCACTGTATGCCAGTTGCCTTGCCTTTTCGGGCTTCTGGCCCGTTCACAAGCTGTCTCATTTGCATTATGAATGACAGTGAGGGAAGCTAACAAGGTTATTGGTCTTTGAGACGCACGCCTGTGACCACACGTGGAAAAAGGACCTACAGCAGTGCGCATTGGCAAAGGCACTGAGCCTCTTTATTCCTCCTTTTCCAAGCGCTATGGGGCTTTTTTCAGTGAGCACACGATTTACTCAGGAGATGGAAGAAAGGGGGCCGGGCCGGGGGAAAGGGGGACTGCATTGGGGAGCGGGTGAGGGTAGTTGCTTTTCAGCTTCTTTACAAGCCAAGTGAACCCTCATTATCCCGGCCCCTGGTCATTAGTGAGCGCTGCTCTCAACCCAGTGCAAAAGAAAGAGGATTTTATTATCTGACTGCTAGATTACCAAATCATGTTGTTTCAGGGTGGGATGTACTGTAACGGCACCTTTATTTAGGGCAATTTACAAACAGCACTAGGTAATAAAGAACTTGGGGTGAATGGTTACGCATTCATCCACTTCCCCAAAGATTTTGAATCTATGATTTACCAAACAATAGAAACTTCTCTTGATGATTTACAAACCGAGCACTGGTGCAGGAGGCACATTAAGCTCATTCCTCTTCCTCTTTCACCAGATTTTGGATTCGCCATGTACCCTCCCTCCATGATCGCCACAGGAAGTGTGGGGGCCGCGATCTGCGGCCTGCAGCTGGACTCGGCTGACCAGTCACAGTGGGGTGACAGTCTGACGGACCTGCTGGCCAAAATCACCAACACAGAAGTGGTGAGTTTTTCCTCCACGATCACATCTAGAGCACTTTTGGAGAAACTCATGTACTAACACGATTTTAAACAGAGCTTCAGTGTTATCTTGTTGGTCAGATTTAACAGAAAGGTTGACTTGACTTCTGGAAACTTTTGGGGTGGTATTTCTGATTAAGATTTGGATGGATCTTTCCAAACACCGAGTTCATCTGTCACAGTGAAACAGAAAGAATCGGCTACCTTTTGAACATTATGCGTTTCATCTCTTTGATCAGCTTTCATCTCCGTTGAAATTCCACTAATCGGTCATCTTATTAACATTGAAGTCAAGTTTTATATTCTCCCACTGTGAACAAACCAGTTTGTTGTCGAAATGTTTAAAAACATATTTTCATGGCTTCACTAAGATTCAGCTTCCCACAAACTAGTTTTTGTGAAGATTTAGTGCCAATAATTGACACCAAAGGAAAAAAAAAGCATGAAACCGAAACCAAAATATGTCTTCATTTGGAAAAAGAAAATCCATCAGCATGCTGATGAGAACTTGGTTGGCATCTGTCTGTTCTCTCTTCTGTTTTACACTTGACTTTAGCATGGGACAAATTTCTTTACCCTTCAATCACTGTTAGTGCTTGTTAAAGACCCCCTCATGTAGAGGAGTCTTATAAACTCAGCCAAGCTGGACTTTTTTTTTACTTTTTGTTATTGGGTGGACTGAAAGGCTGGCCAGACTGTGGCGTTGCTGTCCGGTTGTCGTAGAGGTGGGTGAGTTGAGCCCAGACACATGCGGCCCGGCCCCTGCTGGCTCCGGGATGCCGGGCTTTCATTGCGCAGATGGCGGAGGGCTTCGGCTTTGCTCTCTATACTCTTGCATGCTGTAAGGATGAATAGGTGGGCAGAACAACAGGAGGCAAGGAGACTGACAGAGTTAGATGTTAAGTTTTCCTTTATTGGTCTTTGCCGGGAAATTAGTCGTCTGAATTTTGACTCGTGCAAACTATTCAGGAGCAGCGGGCCGCCACGGAGCAGCGCTTAGGAACCAGCTCTGGTGCTGAAGCCACTGGCTTGGCAGGAGGACTTGTAATACCAAACCTGATGAAAAAGGGCCTTTGGTTAGTAACAGCAGACTTAATACAAACATTTGAGTTAATGTGTGCACAGTGCATAGAGAGAAGATCAGCAGGCACAACACTGATCCCAAGCACCAGTCCTGGTATGTTAAATACTGTCCCAAAAGGAGGTGAAGCAGGAGGAGGAGGAGGAGGAGGATGTTGAAGAAAGCTGTTGAAGTGTGAAAAGGACACTGAGGAGGGTGTCATGCCTCTCTTGCGCCAATCAGCCTCTTGTCTCCTCCTATGTTCCATAATGCATCACTGCTGGAAAGCAGGGCTCCCTCTGGTGCGAGCTGTGTGAAATCTCGCGCAGCAGTTGAGGAAAAACAAATAGCCGGTCTCAGCAGCACAGGGCATCAGTGTGTTTGGGCTGCAGGCTTTAAGACTTGGGGGAATTAAGTTGATCCGTGTCTCTGTGATCAACTCCTTACATTCCTGGATCCAGACAAGCCGCAGCGTGCAATAAATGCAGGGGGCAAGGCGGAGGGCATCTTTCCTAGTTCAACATATACAGTCTGAGCGGCCCGAGTGTGCATCGCTAAGAGGCCAACCAAGGAGTAACTTAATAACTGTGACGTAGCTGGAGCTGGCATACACCGGTGAAAAATGCTCAGGAATATCATCCCTCTTAATAAATAGCGCTGGTGTCGCGCAAACATAGGAGGTAAAGGCGAGGCTGACCTTTTCACTTTAGCTCTTGCTCTACCTTCCTTTCTTGTAAACTCAACCACTTCCATTTCGTCATTTTAGAGACCCAAAGGCCACCTCGACCGCACCGCTGATTGCAGTCATGAACGTGGCCACGTAAGCCCGAGCTGGAATGCGTGCAGATAGATAACATGATCCACTTGATTCTGGCCCTGCGGCACAGTGTCGCTCGGCTAGATGGCAGAGGAGTATCTGGGCTAAAGAGCCGGGCAAAATATGAAGGTTTCACAGAATCACGGCCAAACATCCCCCTCACACACACACACACACACACACACACACACACACACACACACACACACACACACACACACACACACACACACACACACACACACACACACACACACACACACACACACACACACACCCCACCCCTTCCCGGCATCTGTGGTATCCTGAAACTGTGATTTTCCATTGGAAATGTGATAGGAGCAAGTCACCGTCTTGGGCCACTGGAAGAATGCGTGTTGCCACACACACACACACACACACACACACACACACACACACACACCTAATGTGGCCCGGAAGGGTAGACCGCATTGAGAAAAAGAGGAAATCAGTGCAAATGCAGTCATTTCAAGTGTGAAGTCTTAGGAGAAATGTTTGCTACTATACACATTTCAGACTACAGGAGCATGTAGGCCGAGGTTCTGAGCTTCTGTTTGTTTGTGATTAATCGAAACGGGATATTAAGGTTAGAGAAGCCCAAGATCTCAAGACCACCACTCCCTTAGTTTTATTGTTTGAACACTTGTTTTCACTCGGTAGATTAACCTTTTTTCAGCTGCTCACAAAGTCACCAGGAAACACATTTTCCTATTTCTGGCTTCGCTTCTGGTTTCTACTCTTTTTTTTTTTCTTTGTTACTATAACCTTTATCAAAAGTAATACCTTGTAGCCAAAATGGCGAAGACACAGTTGTATTTACAGGCGCAGATTATGGCCTCCCCAGTTTTCGCTGTATTGGCAAGCCGGCCGAAGAGGGAGAAAGATCACATTTTCTATCCTAACTTGTGGAAATTCGAGTCATGTTGTGAATTTTATTTCCCTTTGAAATGCTTTTTAAAGAGTTCCTGAGCTGTGTGTCTCAGTCTGAGCGATTCTTTCAGCTGGCTCACCACCAAGTCATCCCAAAGTCTCTAACAGTGTCTTGTGTGGTACAGTCAGCAGTTAAAACGCATTCCGTGGCTTCACACATTTTTTATTTTTGGTTTGGTCTGTCTGCACGACTTCCTCCTGCTGCCAGAGTCACAAAAGCTGCCCAGGATTAATGGGCACGATTTGTCAGAAGGACTCGCTGGTGCAATACGATGTACGTTTACGCCAGAGGAACACAAATACGAGGAAGGACTGAGGCGGCTGCAGAATGGGATGCACCACTGTACCTCCCGTAGCCGTTTGGTCCACCGCTTGTTGGCCCACACATTGTCCAAGTGTCTCGGTCTCCTCTGAAAGGAGCGCTGGTGTTTCCAGTAGTCACACATTGAAGTCATTAACGGTTCTCGAATAAAGCCCATGGGGTTTGGCACGGGATCCGAGACTGGATCTGAGACTGGGGGAGAATGCGTTTTAAGAAGTGAAGGCATGCATTCTTGCGGTAAGACACAGGCAGTTCCTTTACATGTTCTGCGCTTTACTTAATTTTCTCACAGGATTTGAGATTTTATGGCCAATGGGGCTCACGTTGGTGGGAAGATTTGGAGCGTTTGCGACTGTGCAGCCCTGCGTGTTATTGGCTAACTTCTTCCGACGATTAAAGGGCAGAGGCTGGTCGGGTTACCTCTACGTCAGACCCGCTGCAGAGGAAGATACTTTCCCCAAGCTGTGCAGCACAGATCAGAGCAACTTCCTCCATATCAACTCACTTCGGGTATTGTGAGCAACTTCTACAGAATTTGATGTCAAAAAGACGAAGAAGGCAGACTATTTTTATACAGCGGCCATGTAATGTAATAGTTTTTTTTTCTTATAGCAACTCAATTTCTCAGAACACATAAAAAATGTCAGTAATTCCCCAGCGCAGGAACTGGCTTTGACTTCTTTTTAACAACGCGGTGCATGTCTCGCCCTATAATGAGTCATGCCTTTTGCCCTTTGACACGGTGACCTTTTGCTGCTCAGCCCTGTTCGTCTCCCTACGAGCATTTCTGACGTGACTGGAGTCTCAGCCCTCAGTTCATCAAGGCCCGGCAGCCCACGGGGCCATAACACAAGCTCAAACTGTGGCACATCAGGTTCAGATTAGCTGTAAATTTCCAAAGAATGTCTCCCGGCTTCACAAGCGCCACACTTTCACACATCCCTCAGTCGTGATCCCCTAAGTTGCCTGGTACTTTAAAGACGGGGGGTCATACATGAATATGCATGTGTGAAGCCGAGAGTTGTTTTTTAGCAGTTCGCCACCAGAGAGCAGCGTTAGCTCCACATCAACTCTCGCCGGGACCTTTCACATTAAGTTTGCAGCCCTGCAGCAGTGTCCTCTTACCTGTGGACCTCTTTGACTACCATCACTGTTCCTCTTCTTAAAACAGTTTGACCTTTCCGTGACACCGTTGCTACTCAACCCCGCCCCCCCGCCCCTCACGGGGAGAGCTGCTCTCTCTTCCTGCACCGCACCGTCCCCTCTCTCAACCTCCCATCAGAGTGAGGATATGAGGCCTCAGTGCTGCTGTAGGCCTCGTCTCCCACGTGGATTCTCAGATTGCCACGGTCGCCTTTGATGCTGAAAGCTGAGGCGGCCGGGTCTCAGATGGATCCCCTGCAGGCGGGCAGGCACACAGACTGGCTCTCGTTAAAAAAGCACCACCTTTGTGTTCCCACAGGTGGATGTCATTAACGTAGCTTTAATACTACCTGTGTTTTCAGCTGCTGTTGTCAAGGCTACTTCTGTTTGGGGATTGTGTGTGTGTGTGTGTGTGTGTGTGGGAATGGCAAAGGTGGTGGGATGGGGGAGGCGGTGGCATGCATGCATGGGTGTGTGTATGCCTGTGCATATGCATGCACATGAGCACTTTTGGGGGTGGTGTTCACTGCACAGCCCTGGTGGGCTGATGTAATGCTTGGGTCTGGGCCATGCCTGCGCTCAATTTTGCATTAGTCAGAGCAGCTAAGAAGTCAGTGGTCATTTAGATTTGCGGCCTCTGCTGCCCAGGGGCCCCTCTAACAACACAGTAAGGGTCCCCATTTCTCATTCAGACTCCAGACATCTGGGTTTCTGATTTTGACTCCACATCTCATTGAGAGCAATCTGCCCAGGCTTAAATCTTTAACTTTTACCAGTGAATAAGGCAGTTTTACTCACTTTCTGTCATTAAGACTTGTGATACAAAGTTCTGTCCATTTGAGGAAATATTTGCAGATGTTCTGAAGTGTTAAAAAACAAGAGACTCGACTGTGGTGAAGTGTTGATTTAGAAATGACGGACATTTGCTGTGTACCCCACAACCATATTAGAATATGTTTTGTAAGCTCCTTTTTTCTTATTTTTCTTGCTTTTTCTTTGCAGGATGTCCTCAAAGAGTGCCAGGAGCAGATCGAGCGCGTGTTGGAGAGCAGCCTGCGTGAAGGGAGGCAGCAGCAGCAGCAACAGCAGCAGACTCAGAGAGGCCCCAGTGGAAAAGGCCTGGACGAGCTGGATCAGTCCTCCACCCCGACAGATGTCCGCGATGTCAACTTGTGAATCTCCGGCAGGGCAGCGTCGCACAGGATTTACAAAGCAAACAAAAAAAAAGCATTGTGACAAAAAAGAAAAAAAACCCTAAAAACTAAACAAAAAAAACAACTAAATTTTTTCTTAAAAGCTGAAAAAAAGAACAAAAATGTTAAATACACAAGCCCTTTAAAAAGAACAATGCTTGCTAGTTTTGTGAATTTTCTGTTCTTCAAGTCAAAAAAAATCACAAAAAAAAATCAGCTGCACATGAAATGGATTTTTTATGATGATCTAGCCTAAAAGCAACACATTTGATACGAGATGAAGCTCTGTGGTGCCTTGGATAAACAGAAGGGAAGCCAATCACATTTGCATTCTGCCTTTGATTGTATAGTATGATCTTTAAGTTATATTTGAACAATAGCTTGATTATGAGGCCGTTATGTGTTGATTATGAGGCTGAGATGTGGAAATCATTAAGAAATGGCATACATGGCATCACAGCTGGAGCTTGCATTTCTTTTCCTCTGTTTAGTTTTATGAGTATCATCACCATAGCATTGGTTGTTGGTGTGAGAGTGTACGCGTGTTCGAGCTCCTTGACCAGTAGAGGGTCCACACGTGTCGAGGACGTGGAGAGAACATTGTGCTTAAAATCGGTCCTGTTTCCAGGCAGTAGCTGGGATGATCACAAATATCAGTAGAATTAGTGATTATTAATATTATCATTGGACATACTTTGAAACTGAGTAGTAGATCAATAAGCTCCTTTTGTCAGGCTGCTTGTACGTGTCAGGTTGTGGATGCAGAGTGGAAGCACGTATGTTTTTGTGTGCAGGATTGCATTTGTGTGTGTGTGTGTGTGTGTGTGTATGGGGCATGGATTATGACCAGTCAATGTGTGTGTGTGTGTGTTGCGTTTGAATGTTACATGCGATCCTGCATCTATATTTGCAGTGTGGATTCTTCGGCGTGAGGCACTTGAGCAACGTTGTAGACTTATTAGACTTTTATGTTGAAAGACAGCAGAGCGAGTCGCCACACATACTTTGTCCATCCATTGTACAGGGCATCTATGCTACGTCACTGCCTTCATGTATTAACGGGGTGTCATGGTTCTTCGCTGGCCATCAATAAACAGCGTGGACCGTGATGGAGTTGCAAAGAAGACATGGGCCAATGGACTTTGATGTAGAGCCCATATATGTCTCAGAGTGCGTCACCTGAAACTCAACAGGTGAGGTGTATTCCTCGCATTGCGGTGATGAAATATCACAGATATCTTCATTCTTGGTGTTACAATGTGGCGTTTTTCGTCAGTTGTGAGAAGCTGCTCTGAGTCTGAGCAGAGGAGTCAAGCTTGTCTTGAAGAAAGATATTTAAGTTGAACCTCTTCTGCCAGGAGTGCGGTGAGGCGAGGAGGCGTTTTGAGGGGTGGAGACAGCTGAGAAGTCACTGTGGTAGGAAGGGGAGGGTTTCGGTGAGGCAGGAGCATGCTGCTGTGTAGGAGACGTGTAAGATGTTCAGCCAGTGGCTGGAAGATGATTACAAAAGACACCCAAAAGCCTCACTATAAAAAAAAACTTCTTTCTGCATATTGGGGCGGAGTCAGCATTCACCTTGTGTGATGGACGTCTACAACGACGTGATAAGGTGAATGAAAATGTTCTGGGTTTCCATTTACGTGGAAATTTCACAAGGAAGTAAGACTGTACGTTGCCAGACTATATACGGTTTTATTTTATTTTATTTTTTTATTTGGTTTGGGTGGGGGGAAAGGGTGTAGTGGGCTGGGCCAGGGGTGGGGGGGTTACTGTCAATGCATCCTGAGTCCCAGGCCGGGTCGTTTTCAGCCTCCCTATATGAGTTTAATGGAAAAGCACTTTGAAAACACAAGTAAAATGAAACGCATTGGGTGGTGGTTTGAGGGGAACAGATTTCTCTTTTTTTAATCTTTCCTCATTAGACTTTTCTTTGGTTTACTTTGTAGGGCTGGTTTCCCAAACATCACACATACCATTAGCCAAGCAAGCAACGGTCAGATTTTTCAAGGCTTTCCGCAACTTACAGTGAGCTCAACGAGAGGACATTCCTTTTAGAAGTAAATACTTAAAAAAAAACTAAATGCATACATTCCTGTTCAAGCAAAGTGCAAGTTGATGGGGGGAATTTTGACAGATTAAAAAAAAAATGCCATGATGAACCAATTTCTTCACACAGTTCTGCTCCACGGGGTCTATTGTCATTGTCAAGACATGAGAAATGTTTTTTTTTTTTTTTCTTTTTTTTTTTACTTGAATTTTTCTTTTTATTTATCTGCGTCGCAGCCATGGAGAGCCACACGAGGCCGCAATGAGCTAAAAGGCAGGGTGGTTGTAACATCCAGTATTTGCACATGTTCTTCAAAGGGCAATGATGTTTGCAATGTCAAGACGCCGCACAGCCTTCGTTTTTTAACCCGCCTTAACTGATGCGTGTCGGAGTTGTCGGTCAGGTTTTACATGGTGCTGGTTTGTGTGAGGTCGATTCAGGCAGGCTGTCTGTCCACGAATACATCTGCCCCCTGTAAGCTTCGCTGCTTTAAATCATTGGCACGGGGGCTCATCAGCCAGGCAGACATCCGCACAAAAGACAAGTTGTTTTTTGGTTACTGTTTTCTTTTCTTTTTTTCTTTTTTTTGGGGACACATTGATTTGCCATAGCAAGGTGTCTCTTTGACTTAATGTTTGAGCTGTTTTTCTTTCTTTTACATGACAGTATGTGACTTAACTGAGTGTATGTTTATCAGTCTGAAGAGAGAATGTGGGGATCTGATGTTTTTCAGTAAAACTGAACAGTTCAAAGGCATCACTGCCAAACCATCCCCATTTCAATATCTGGTTTGACCCTTTCATTTTGCCTCTGTTTGCCTGATGTAAGCTCTCCCCAAACATTGTGGTTGTGATTTTCTTTCCAGCAATTTATTGTTGCATGTGTTATATATTGACACCACAGATCAGTTTGTGTTTGATATATACTCTGGGGTGACCAGACCCACAAAAGGGTTTTTCTATGATTTAGAGATACTGTATTCCAAAGTGAAGAGAGGACCGCGGAGGAGGTGTGAAGACATCAACAAAAAGAAGTGTCAATATTTTAATGTCTTTTTGCGCTGCTAAAAGCTATGAATTTGTTTCATTTATACAAAAAAATAACATTACCTAGTTGTGATGTGTCACTTGTGTGCTGCTATTTTATAAACATTTGTATTATAATATAATTATTTTACTGCTTAAGAGATACATCCCGAAAAACAAAGTAGATGGAGATAGAAGAACATGAAATGAATATTCGACTGGAAATGTTCTTTGTACAGTTAGATAGCATGTTCATTTCCCTTTTTTGTTATCTGTTTTGCTCTCCTTCAGTCACGTTCTGCATCAGTGTGTTTCCCATACCTCAGGATTACTGGACAAAACGAAAACTTAAGTTCATCGCCTATTTTTCTGCAGTGAGGAAGCCTGTAATGGAGGAGAAACAATACGTTGGGGTGGTGTGGGGGGAAAAACAGCAACAACTAATGCATTTGCATTTTTGTGGAGGTTTCCCACTGTTTCAGTGGAGCAGCATCTTACTTGATGAGATGGAAAACAAGAAATATGCAAGGCTTCCGGATGGACTGAACGTTTCTTGGAGGGGAGGAGAGGAGAGGGCACCACTGCATTGTGTCACTGGCTCCTCGTGAGCTGGAAACAATGAAAAGCAGCATTCCTGTGGTGGCCAAAGTCAAGTTCTTGTTTAATACAACCCCCGATCACCATGAATGTCGCTAACTACGATCAAAAACATTGTGTTTGTGCCCCCAGTGGAACTGCCAACCCTGTCATGTCCACATGTCATAAATATTCTGATATCTGGAAGTTTCAATGGTGCAGATTTCCCCTTGAGGTCCCCGTCCCCTCCTCCTCCTCCTCCATAACTCATATCATGTACCTCAAATGTCTGTTGCACAACCTCTGTTCAATAAACTTCTGCTTTAAAGGGTGTGACACCACATCAGCTCTCTATTTCCCACGACTGTGTTCCTTTGCAGCCTTGTGCCTGATTGTGACTTGATCAATAGGTCCGTCCTGTCTGATGTGAATTTGAGCATGTCAGATGATGTAACGGGGTTGAGCGCTGCTGCTAACTCACTAAGAAGATTTACACAGCAGTAATGACAATATTTGTTGGCCTGGACATAATTTGACACTGTTTCCTGTAGATGTGTATGCACAGGAAAAAATCATATCAGGTATTGTTTGTTTCTCTTAGCTTAGTGTAATAAATCACATAAAGCAAATAAACCAAAATAGGCCAAATTGTTGCTCCCCCTTTAGAGACGCCGTCTGAACAACAAGCTTCTGTTTTGTCAGGACTTTGCCTGTTCTTTTTTGGGTAAATTTTATATCTCTGATAAAGTTTATTTCTGTCTCATTGAACAAATCTCTTCCAAACTCTGTTTTTCAGTTTTAATCTTTTCAATCTTAGTTTGGATGTAACTGATACAGTCGTTACAAACCGTAACAGAGAGCTCATGTTAAAACCTCCAGCCATGAGGCTTGATGCTGAACAAAACCACTGATATTAACAATAGGGTTTTCTCCTACTCCTATGTAAAACTCACAACTTATAAAATCTTGTTGGATATTACCGCAATTATGTTCAGTTAGTTCTATTAACGTTAATGCTAATTAAAGCGACTTGTTCCTGGCAAACTTGTTGGTGAACTTCGACTGCAAAAGTCCTGGTTTCATTCCAGAGCTGAAAGGTATTGATCAGTAAATAGGTACAAATGAAAAACCGACATACAGTAAGAATAAAGTCAAGAAAATATGATAAGTATGATAACGGCAATAATTGCACATCCCCCCTGAAGTGATGGGAGGAGGGTACGTCTGGTAATAGACGTCGTACCTGGGGCTCCAGGGTATAACAAGTTAAAACATAGATGACGCTTGATGGATTCGCTGAAAAATTGAGTATCTGAGATCTGGAATTCCTCTTAGATGTCCAACCGGATACCTGAATAGGGCTTACACAGGAGCTCCAGGGAATACTTATGTCTCAGCTGTGGGGGTTAACATAGCAAACCCAACCTGTGCTCACAAACCTTACAAAATCAGCTACATTTTGCAGATACATCCAATCACTGTTAACCATTTGAAAGTAAGCTAACTTCAAGAGGTGGGCTAGTCAATGCTTGTAACCATAACAACACTGCACATCGCAACCAGAACAAGATACCCAAGAGAAGACGATCAAACTTGACTGTCTAGCAGAAGTAGAGGTCGTAGCAAGGTTTTAATGGGTGTACCTTTGGGAGGATCATCAACGGTTTGGACCAATACCCAGGACGGATTGTGGATTGCTGGAAACAATAACCTTTAAGGTTATTTTTCTTTATCTGGAGATTAATCAAAGGTGAAGGTATTTACAAATATTTTCAGTCAGTTCTGGCCACATACATGCAGGATACATGCATCTGGATCATAATTATAATGTCTTTCTGAAGATTAATTATTGCAACAATCCATTCCATAATCATGTATTAGAAGAGAAAACTATTGGAAGAGTAAGTTAAGATTTTCTGTTCCTGGAAATGTTGATTAACATTTACATTATGGAACAGGTGACCAAATCCAAGAAGAGCAATGGCATAAGAAATGGGATAAATGGATCATGTCAACAGCAAGATGAAGTCTGAAACAATACAAACAAACAAACTGTAAAAAACTGTAAAACAAACACAATCCAGTTCATATGTTTTGTTTATTTTTTTTTATTATTTATGGGAAAACATCCAAAACAGTGAGGTGTATAAAGAATATGAGAGCAAAAAGATAATTAACATTGAAGTGACTATGTGCATACGTTGGAAATGCTGTTGCTGTTTGTTTGATCTAGAAAGTGTTTGGTGCAGCGAGGGGGTGTCACCTCAAGGTTTCTGGTTCATTAGTGTGTAGAGTTTGTTTTCCCAGCACCTGTGTGGGTTTACTCTGGATACTCCAGCTCCCATCCACAGACTTAGTAAACACATGTTAGGATGACTGGTGACATTTAAGCCTGTGTGGCCCTGTGTCATAGAGGTTATCTGACAGCAGGATGTACCGCCTCCCAGAGGGGGATGAAACGGTAAAGAAATGAATGCATGTACAGATGGAAGGAACATTCCTGCAAGAAAGATTAAAAAAAGACTTGTTCATTTTTGACTGTCTTGGAAATGTTCTGTCGATGAATGCCCCACTTTTCACACAAAGGACAAAATTGTCAGATATTAAAAAAACATGAGCGCTTAAGCTGGGACAACACTGTTAAACACACCGACGCTATCCTGATTTACAAAATCCTCCATGGCAAAGCACCTCCTCCATTACAAGATTTTGTGAAAAAAAATGTAAACAGATCAACAAGAGCTGGTTCTAGAGGTGACTGTGTAGTTCTTTTTAGAAAGAGTGCCTTTAGCCAAGCCACTTTTTCTGTTCGTGCTTCCCACACCTGGAATTCAATACCAAACACAATACGTGAACTCCCGAATCTGTCCTCTTTTACCAAACATCTTAAAGCTTGGCTATTGGAAGAACAACACTGTTGCCACAACCGTGCCTAAACATGTATATTTGTTTAATGTCAGCTAATTGTTGGGGTACCATCTGCAACTTCTACTGAGTACATACATAAACATCACTGCTCTATTATCATTACTACAACTCCCTCTTCCTCCATTAATATTTTCGCTATTTTTTATATCTTCATTGACTTTTTAAGTATTAGGGCTATGTGCAAGGCAAGATGCACTTTATATTCCTAAAATGGGTACTCCCAGTACCATAAAACTGTCATTGCTGGTATTTAATTAATATAATATGTATTGAGTAATGTGCATTTAAAATAGCACTTTATATTTACTGTGCAATCGGGCAATCTGCAATATAATTACGCACAACACTTTAACACTTCAGCACTCTGCACTTTAATCAGCCCTTTGATATCTAATTTTAGCATTTAATATTACTGAAATTCGTATGGTCCCCTGACCCTTGGCCTGTATGTTTCATGATCCACTATACTTTTCATTGTTTTTGCTTTTCTTTTCCTTTTCTGTCCTATTGTGTTCTTAAGGACACGTTTTCTCTCTTGTAATTGCTCCTCCTGCCTACTGGCCATGGAAGCTAACTGTTCTACTTGTCGTTACTGTTGTTTTATTGATTTTATTATTTTATGTTGTTAACCTGCCGAAGGGACTAAAGATGAAAATTAGCCGTTGGCTATAATCTTGCATATTTACATGTATATGTTCATTAATATGTATTGTCCCTGTTACAAATAAAATAAAATAAAAATAAAAAATAAACTAAAAATTCAAATGCTCATTCGCTTAAACTTGATAATTTTAATTCATTTGATTAATTCGAGGGGCAGGTTTTTCTTTGTATTTTTGGAAATAAAGTCCAAGCATGTGTAAAACAAAAAACAAAAAACACAGATCTCTTAATGAGTCTTGAAAATATGAAATTTTACAAAAGAGAAGTTATGTTAAAGGACTTCCTGGCAAATTAAAGATTGAATGAATGAATGAATGAATGAATGAATGAATGAATGAATGAATGAATGAATGAATGAATGAATGAATGAATGAATGAATGAATGAATCCAGGGAGACGGCGAACTAACTTCTGAGCAGTGTTGGAGTTTGTAGTTTATGTCTGTATCTTTATGCGTTGGAGGGGCGGCACGTTTCTTTCTGCCGGACTCAAGTCCTCCACCTGTCACTCGGACCGCTCGCGGATCAGAGCTCGTAGATCAGAGCTCTCCCAAGCAAAGTCCGTCCCCAGGTCCACTTGATGCGTCTGTCCTCCGTCCTCCTCGACGTCCGCAGGATGAAAACCCTCACGCTCGGGCTGACCCTGGTTCGGCAGTAAGTCCTTCTGACGTCGCTACTTTGTCAGTCTTAAGTTTTAAGTAGAAGAAAATACAAGTGTGTACTTGTGTACGGTGATGTTTGTAGTGAGGGTTTGGGAGATATCTCTTAAAAGTGCTTTCCGCAGGGCGGCTAATGTGCTGTAATCTGGGGTGATCGAGTTTGATGCGGCGTAGCAGGTGTAACGCTGACCGACCGGTTTATTTTTGATATGGTTGGATTTGTGTTAAAACCAGAGAAGTTATCGGGGTTTACTGAAAAGACCTGATTAAGGGGAGTAACGACAGCAAGCATTAGTTTAATGACGTTTGTTTGCTCTCCCCTTCTACTTTTAATGTATCTCAGCAGGTTTAACCGAAAGTAAACAGTGCAGTACCTCAAGATGACCACAGGAGGGCAGAATACCACGCTGGTTAACCTGATGAAACCTATTTGTGTTCAAATTTTAAATTATTGGATGACAAATGTTACGATTATTAATTGTATTCATTTATTCAGAACAGAATGAAATTGCATACAAGTTAACAAATATTATTGGATTTTCAATTTTCTTATTTTAAATTAATTACTTTTTTTTGTTTTTGTCTAGTCTGACTAAGAGTCTCTACGTATATTAAGTATTAAGGTCTATGATTATTTTGTGCTCTAGAAAAGTAATATTTGAACTAGACCTCAGATGTAAAGCTTGAAAAAATGTTTGAATGTATTTTTGGATGATTGTGTTCAGTATAACATCAGAGCAAAATAAAAAACTGCCACAATAAAAAAAAAAAGTCCACACAACAAAATTAGATCAGAAAACAAAGCAGATTTGTATTTATTAAATGACACACTGGATCTTCAGTTAGACCGGAAAAAAAGCAGGATATTAATTATGATCACATACTGTGCTAAGAAATGCATACTTTTACTTTGGAAAGATGATTCCCCTCCAACTTTCAAGTTTCTTTTGGATCAAGTTTCTTTTTTTACCATTGGAAAAATTTACTTTGGAAAAATACAACCCTGGTCATATTTTTCAAGAATTTTGGTTTCCATTATTTTCAAAACTGGAGAATTTTTCCAAAGCCAATGACCAATGAGTATCTTTATTTTCGAACTTGTGCCTTATATGTATGTATGTTTGTACTTTATGTATGGATATATATATATATATATATATATATATATATATATATATATATATATATATATATATATATATATATATATAGTTTGCTATCGCTGTTGCTGCCATTATATATGTTTTTTATTTATTTATTTATTTTTGAAATATTTATTTAATTTTGTTCTCCCTTAATGTATTTTTTTTTCCCCTATAGGGTAATTATGGGGAGGGTAGGAATGTGGGTAGAATAGAAATCGTGAATGTGAAAATGTGAATTATGAAAATTATTGTGAAATAAAAAGATATTTAAAAAAAAAAAGAAAACAAAGCAGAAGCAGAACAACATGCTAAAACAGTATCATATTTTAGTTTTGTTTTATTTTTCCAGCAAGGAAACCAATTCATGGTCATTACAGTCTTATTTCAACCATTTCTTAAACAAGTTTAGTTCACTTTCATTTAAACAGCTGGATTTAGCTAACACCATTTATTCTAGTAGTTTTCCAAAGTTTGATTTCTGAACAGCGCTCTTTTACATATTTCTAATTTTATCAAAGGGAAAAATACCTTATCATTTTGAGCTGAACATTTATTGGGCGTGTGTTATGATTTTGGGGCATTTGCACAAAAAGATTAGTAAAAAATGCTAAACTATCATACTTTTTGTTCTGTAAAAAGCTTAAAATGGACAGATGAAACTAAAATCACAATTATATAATAAATGGCATGTTCACAGTTTAGCCATGAAATCAAATGTATTATATGTGAATAGATTATTTTATTTTCTATAAAGGTTCTCTCTAAACATTTGACATTAATAAAACCTGTTTCCTGCAGTGGGGAAACGCATTACAACAAAATGGGACTGCTGCAAGGTATAGTTTGATCCAAAATATCAATAAGATAAGAAGATCATCATACATGTTTTCACAACATCTATAAGTTGCCATAGACAGCAGTTGCTGCAGTACTAAGATCCCTCCGTGTCCCTCCACCCTTGCAGGCCAGACCATCGACTCCCCTCTGTCTGAGACGGGGCTGCAGCAGGCCGAAGCTGCAGGAAGATACCTGACGGATGTCCACTTCAGCAACGTGTTTTCCAGCGACATGCTGAGAGCCCGGCAGGTGAGGTGCTTCGCTCGCACACAGGAAGTAGACTTTTAATGGCAGCGGATATTGAAAACTGAACTGCAATGAAAAAAAAATTCTGTTGGATAAAGACTGTGATGGGGTAATCGTCCCGGTCCACTTGAGATCCAGCTTAGCTGTCACTTCTGACCCAAGTCACCGCCCCTCCACCACCATGCTTGACAGCTCTGTTTGGTTTTCACTAAATATGGAACTTGCACCTGGCTGATCTATAGCATGCAGTACATCATGTAGTCTGAGGTGTAGTTCTCCAGTTTATTTTATTTATTTACTTTCTCTGAGCATTACACAGTCTGCCCTTGGAGTAAACGTGAAAGACTTCAAATTATTTGAAAATGACACATAAGCTGACAGGTGCTTCTCTAAGATCCTTTGGCATTGTGTGAATACACACATTGAGCGCTGCACAGCAGTAGACCATCAAAAGTGTGCTTTTACAGAGATGAACTGTAAATTGTGGATTAAAAGCTGATCAGTAAATCAACACATTTGATTGGAAACACATTACTGTTAATTGAGTTACTATTGTAACAATAAACTTGTGCAGCTGAGGTTGTATTTACATTTTTAAAGACCTGGTAAGGACTTGAAAGTACTTTTTTTTCTTATGTCCCGCTAGATAAAACCTTAGACTATGAACCTTTTCTGTCTTCTTCGCATCTCTGTGTGCGAGGAAAAAACATTTTCTGACTGGTTTAATATGATATAAGTTTGGGTAGATTTCAGCATTTACATTACATCTCATTAAAACCAAATCTTAGCACCAGGATACGTTTGGGATGATTAAGCAGAAAGCTTCTTTTCTGGAATGAGATCATGTTTACCTTTGCTTTTCCAGACCGCTGAAAAGATTATGGAGCACAACAGCAGCTGTTCTCATCTCCAAATGGTGTGTGATCCTTTACTGAAAGAGAAGGTGAGTGTCAGGTCTTCTTTTCTTTTCTTTTGTAATGTAATGATTTCACTAGTAAAATATATATTCTTTTCCTTGATAAAACATTTACATCAAATGCTGTAAATCGAGTTATACAGCTCAGTGACTCGTTGTTTCTCAGAGTTTTGGGATTGCTGAGGGGAAACAGGTCAAGGACGTCAAAGAGATGGCCAAGGCCGCGGGGGAGTCGTTTCCAGGCTTCACCCCCCCAGAAGGGGAGCCTCAAGAGCAGGTAAGGCTGGGGGTTGTGTGTCTTCTCAGATGTTCAGATGCTTCCTATCAGATCATTTATATGTTCTTGTTGGTTCTAGTACACGTGTTTATTCAGCTCTAGTTGATTCTCTACACAAACAGCATGACAGCAATAATAATGGCCTATATGTGTTTTTTTTACAGTTCAAATTATTTACTCATTGGTTAAGAAATATTTCTGTGGTTCTGTCAGTTCTGTAGCAGAGTCGTTTCCACTGCTGGTTGAGATATGGTTTGGTGCCAGCTGGGAGTGAAGAGGTCACCTGACATCCTGTCACATAGGTTTTCATAATATACATAAAACCCAGTCAGCTCAAAAGTCCCACTGCCAAATATGTAAAACAAGGATACAAGTTTAACTTTAATTCACCCAGTCATTTCAGCCTACGCAAGAAAACATCCGAAGCGAAACGTGGCGTTTGACATGCAAACCTATCGCAAACCCAAATTCTCTGTCAGTCCTTGTAAGATAAGCAGCAGTTAGTTCTGGTGAGAAGGGAGGATGGCGAGTGAGTCTTCCTGGAGTTGGGTGCGTGACATGCCGAAGTAAATGACAACCAGATAAGTAAACGGACAAAGGCCGTGAGAGCAGGACAAAGGATATTTTTTATTTACAACCAGTGGTCCAAAGAAACCACGGGATCTGGTACTGCTTCTGAACAGGACCATGGATGAATTAAATCCTAATCATGTAGGTCTGCTCCAGGGATGGGTTTTACTCCTACCAAATGGGGTTAACAAGAAAGTCCCTCAAACCCCGGCCCGCCCCGAACAGCTGCCGCTCTGACGGGCTTTTGTTTAGTTAATACAGAGTTCGTCTTTTAGGGAAAATGTGCTCAGAAATGGATTATACTTTTCTTTATTTTAAATAGATATTATAAATGATATATTTATTGATATTACAGTGTTTTAAGTGTGTTACAAAGTACTTCACACGAGCAGCAGTTAAAGCTTTTGTGCAAGCAAGACGATATACCGAAAACCCAAATCAGAGTATGTCGGGATGATGCAGAAAATGTATTTGTTGATATACAAATCTATCCGTATGGGTCCAATTTAGTGCTTGTAAGGAAGTGAAGGAGAAAGAAAAAGATCTGGAGGACCTGGGGTGTATAAAGTGCATCAGCTCAAGCTTAAATTGGTCATCCATCGTCTCTGATCCCTCAGAGGGAGCAGCATCAAAAACCATTGTTCATCAATAGCTGATGTAAATCCACATGGGGATTACTGTATTGTGCAAAAGAGATGCTTTCTGTTAATGCTGTGCAGACTCTGGCCTTGGAGACATCGGAGATGGACCATCACACGCTGGGAACGTGTGACGGTCAGAGGAATCCCTGTTCCAGGTCTTTTTTTTTTAGAAATCTGTGTTGATTTTTTTAAACGTGTTAGAGGCAAAGTATGAGTAGATTAACAAATTAAATAAAATTGACAGGAAAAAAATCATTAACAAACTTTCAGCCATGCCTCCAGGAGAAGAAAATGTCCTCTGTCCTAGGACCTCAACCCAGACTCTTATGGTAGTGACGTACCAAAGAAATACGATGCTGAGTTAAAAGTATGAGATTTTCTCATTTTTTTAAAGCTCAACTTGATATCAAAGGCTCTGAAAATTCAATCCTGATCTTTTCCACATCTGAAAACTGAATAAATGCTTGTGATACAGCTAATGTAATTGACAGTTACTGCCACTAGGTGGCAGAAAAGTCTCACCTCCTCAGTCAAACGGCTCTACTTGGGCATAACTGGTGTGTCGGGGCTTCTTTGCATCCACGTGCTTGTGTTTCTAATTTATCTCCAGAGACATTTCATGAATCAGAGAGATCAAAGTACATTTCCATCTACTGTCACACAACTCCTCTGTGTTTGTTGCTTAAAAGTTTGTGTTATTGTGTTCGAGGCCGAGTGGGAGGACACTGTGTGGGGAGAGAGAGGTGCTGGAGGTGAAAACGTTCTGTTTCAATGATTCCTTGTCAGACTTCATCCATTCAGTCTTGACTTGGATGTTATTTCTGGTCCAACCCAACTACAGCACATGACGATTGTGATGATGCAGGTGCACAAACATGAGACGTAAGCAGAGAGCTCCTCGTCCATTGCCTGCAAAAGGCCTCCTGCCTGCTTTCCTAGGGTTGGGTTTGTTTTTTACATAACAGTGATGTATGCTTTCACTGTTACTGTGTTTTTATAAGGACAACCTTTGACTGTCATCCTATCCCAGCATGGGGTTCCTGCAGAAAAAAGCAGCACGTAATTCCATAGTGCAGTGAATACCCTATACAGATATGGCCATTTGTTTACTGTCTCTCCATGAGGCCAGTTTCAGATGCAGTTGCTTTGGTAATCAGCTGATCTAAGCCACGTTTACGAAGCACCGTCTGCAGAGGGAAACCCGCATATGAAAAGTTACTGAAAGGGATTATAGCTGAATTAAGTTCATCTCTATCATGCAATGGATAATCTAATCTTGGTGTCTCTTGACCCTGATGTTGCCATGATTACAACATGTGGGCAGAGGTGTCAAAAGTATTCACATTCATTACTCAGGTAGAAGTATAAGATACTAGAGTTTAAAAATACTCCTGTAGAAGTTGAAGTATCATCTCAAGTTTTTTACTCGATTAAAAGTATAAAAGTACTGGTTTCAAAACTACTTAAAGTATAAAAGTAAAAGTAATGTAAGGGGGAAAAAAGCCATTAAGGACAAAAGCCATTGAAAATGAATGTATCTTAGTATAATGCAAATATATTAAAGAACCATATATGTGTACTATTGAGCATTAACATGTGTTTCAGAGAGCAGCAGATATGATGACTAGTTGCCTATAAGTATTGTAATGGTGCAAAAAAGTCAAACTTCAGAGGCATGTTATCATTTATCCTAACCTTTATTAGAATGTACATCCAAGTTTAGTTGCAGGAATCTGAGGGAACGGATGTAAGAACAAAACTGGACAAGAACATCTGAAACAACCACAGCCAAATTCACTCTATCCGGATGGAGCAATTTAACTGGATAGTTTTTTTTTAAAGGCCAAAATGAAATAGAGAAACGAGGCTGTTTTTAAAATGCAAGGAGTAAAAAGTACAGATAATTGTGTGAAAATGTAAGGAGTAAAAGTAAAAAGTCGTCTGAAAAATAATTACTCCAGTGAAGTATAGATAACCAAAATTTCTACTTAAATAAGGTAAGTATTTGTACTTCGTTACTTGACACCTCTGCATGTGGGTCATAATTGAGTACCTGTGAATACGGACGCACACACACACACACACACACACACTTGAACAAATAGATGGAGAATCAGAATCAGAACTAACTTTATTGGCCAGGTTCTCCTTACAGAAACAAGAAGTTGGGTTTGGTAAACTTGATCTTTGTGAACAGGGACAGACTTCAGAACTCCTAATTTCCAAAAGACAGCAGTGCAAGGTTAACAAACACTTGCCGTACCAGCCTGGTTCCAGCTGACATTACCAGCTACCTGGCAAAGGAAACTCATACAGCTGCTTGTATTTGCACTCCATAGGTGAGGGTTAGATAGATCACCGGTGAACAGAGCGATCTCGCCAGAGTTTCTTTACCACAGCAAACCAGTAAAGAACCAACTCTGATGCGGACGCCACTCATCCGTCTGTCCGTCTCCCACTCCACTCCCCCTCGAATCGTAACAAGACAGATACTTGAACACCTCCACTTGAGGCGGCGCCTCGCTCCCAACTCAGAGGGCATTACGCATGGCTTCAGGGTTGAAGGTGCTGACTCTCATCCCCACAGTAAACTTTGACTCCAACCCATGCAGTAAACGCTATCTGCAAAAAAAAAAAAAAAAAAGTTCTGTCCATTAAACTTCAGCATTCTGTTCCTGACCTTTGTTTACCTAATATCTTCGGAGCTGAAAGGATAACTGAGATGTTGCACGTATGAAAGTGCCTTTGATGTACAGCGTGCTAATGTAAATCACATTTCCTGCCACTAAGTGACAAAAAATAACTTACTTTCCCCTTTGATTAGTTCTGCAAAAGTGGGACCGGTACGTCATGGCTTCTTAGCATCTTTGTTTCTTATATATCTCCAGGGAACCTGTTGTGTATCACAGAGATCAAAGTACATCTTGCTTTGCTGTCAAACAACTGCAGAGAGTCCGTCACCACCCAGATTAAAAAGTCACCACTCCGGTCTTGTGTTGTTTGTGTTATGGTCTGCGTGGGAGGACATTGTGTGGGGAGGGGATGGCGCTGGAGGTAAAGATGTTCTATTTCAGAGACTCCTTCTCGGTCCTCATTCGTTTGATCTCGACTTACGTGTTAATTCTGGTCCAAACCGGCTACGTGAGCAGCACATTATGATGATGCAGGTGCACGGAGATGGCTCAGACGTAAGCAGGGGACCTCGGTTACCGCCTGCAAGAGGCCTCCCGCCTGCTTCTGTAAACAAGATCTTTGCGTAGCAGTGATGTATGTGATTTCATGATAACAACCTTTGACTTTTATCTTTCCACAGCATGGGGTTAGTGCGGTGGAGAGGGGGGGGAAAGACAGTAGTTATAACAGGTTTGTGCTCTGTTTAGGTAAAGGAGCGGGTCAAAAGGTTTCTGGAGAAAATGCTTCAGCACATTGGAGCCGAACACTGGCATGACAGAGGGCAAGATGACACCTTCGCACCTGCGTCACCGGAGACGTCTCCTGTTGAGGGGAAGGCAGACGATGGGGTCGAGGGCATCCCGGTTCACGCGCTGGTTGTCACCCACGGAGCTTTAATGTGCGTGGCAGTGCGTTACTTTGTGGAGGAGTTGCTTTGCTGCTTACCTCAGGGGTGTGACAACACGTATATGTTCTCCCTGAGTCCGAACACGGGGCTGTGCCGCTTCATACTAGGCATAAGGAAAGAGGACGACAGGTTCACGTTATCGGGGATGCGCTGTGTGTTCGTCCACAGGGGAGACCACGTGAAACAGTAGGAGCGAAAGGTGTTCAAGTGGGCAAAGAACTACCTTTCCGCTGAAGTGTTGTGGTTTGTGTGACTTAGTTGCTGGGAAGCTGCATGCTAACCAAAAACAGAATAAACAGCTTTGAGCAGGATCCTGCAGACAGGCCGGGTACAACACGGTGACCTGTCTGTGGAGGAAAAATCAACTTCTTTATGTGCTTTTACGTCAAATGTTAGAAGAATTTCTCCTTAGAGAAAAAAATTTGAATTTATCCATTTGGTTAGACTGTTAATTTCACCACGAAAGTGACCACTTATATAATTTATATTTAAATTATTTCAGCTTTGATTACATTTATGAATAAGCCAACCCAAATTGTACCAGGTACTTGTATGTGATAGCAAGAGAAGAGTGATTTAGGCCAAGGTCCGACTTAAAGCAGCACAATGGACTTTAGATTACTTTAAAATCTTAGCTTCACTTCATTTGAAGGAATATTTACTGGCTTTTAGAAAAGTCTCCCGTCTCTGCTCTTGGCCAGAAGCATTGGACAGTAAAGCAAAGGTGGCTAAGATTTAAGAAAGTAATTATGGAACAGTCCAACAACGAGTAAATCTCTGACATAAAAGCCGTTCAACCTGCAGGGGGACCCTGCTCGCTGAAAATGGCACACGCTCCTTTGCACTGGTACTTTTAGCAAATACGAATAATTTTCACATTAAATATTTACGTTTCTGAGGAAAAAATATATTTATATGTATGATTAAAAGTTGCAACTTTTCTGGAATGACTATAACATGAGTTTAAAATAGTGTAAAGATGTATTTCTATAGGGTCATTTATCTAAATGGAATTTATAGGAACTTTGTTAACATTTAAAAATTAGATTAATAAAATGGGAAACATTAAGTCATATTTACTT
The DNA here is from genome assembly GCF_033807715.1 of Cololabis saira. Classification (NCBI taxonomy): domain Eukaryota; kingdom Metazoa; phylum Chordata; class Actinopteri; order Beloniformes; family Belonidae; genus Cololabis; species Cololabis saira. The sequence continues at coordinate 24,001,430 of NC_084591.1, read as the reverse complement.
TAATCTGTAGGTAAACACTGGAAATGATGACTCAAGTTTGAAGTATTTATTATTTTAAAGGAAGCATTTTGAGTAAATTGAAAACATAAGACAGCAGACTTTACAGTATCGTTTACAATAGAAATGAATTCATTGTATTTATAATCTGCAATGCCACAAACAGACGTGTTATATATTCAGGCTTCCATGTGATTCACACTTTCATTTAACCTTTTACTGTTGCAGCGTAATGTCGTCATCACATTGTCTCCTGGCTGATCATTACTGTAAACATGGGCAGCTTTGTAGCCTTGTTGCTATATTTATCTCCTGAGGGTTCACAGATCTTACGCAGGAACACCGAGCCAAACCCTGAGAGTGTTTACCTTTCGGAAATCAGTGACTGTGTCATTGTTGTGAATTAACACTTGAGTCAACAAGGACAAACTGACTCTGCAACCTTGCTGCAGGACATGAGTTTCATTCCTCTCTCTCTCTCTGTAAATTGTTTATTGTAGATAAGCACTTTTCTTCAAACTCTGCAATCAAGAGAATGTACGCTGTGAGACTGCTGACCTGGAATGCATGCATGCAAAAATAAATGAATTATGTAATCGAATGCTGTCAAATTGTCCCAAATGGAGATGTTATTGATCAAATGTATTTAAGCTGCGCTGCTTCTCATTTGTTCACCTTTGTAAGACATATACATACAACTTCTCAAATAATGTAATAGGTATGAGTTTAAAGTCCATGTTTATGTGATTTGTATTATTTAATTCCCTGATGACCTGGACTAACATTGCAGAAGCAGTCGGTTGTGTGCGTAAAACAACCACGGGATTTCTGCAACTCCCAAGTGAATCAAATGTTTCACGATACCTCGGTGTCTGTAATTACCAGAACTTTCCCAGTGTAAGAAAACATGAGCAGCAAAGGGAAGCTGATAAGATGAACAATCAGTCTGCAGTGAGATGAAATGAATGAGAGAATTCTCGATGCAGAATGTCCTGACTGACTTACCAGTGTTCCTCCACCAAATCTTTACAAACTCATCCTTCTAAGATGTTCCTGGACACATCTCATATGTATGTACAAGAACGTTTGATAACTATGTTCTCTTTGTTAATCCTTATCGAAATAGAAGCAAATAGAGGTCCCAGAGAATATTCACCATTTATTTGTTCATATGAGAAACAACACAGCATGAAATATATAAATAATACACATCAGGCAAGAAAGGAAGTCATTTAACACATTTCAATAAATAAAGCATCTCATTGCTGTGATTACTGGTGTCCAGCACCTGATCGTGTCTGAGTTTTTGCATATAATGCATTTTTATTTTTTTTGTTTTATTTCAGTAACAATAGGTCAATTTATGCTTATTCTTTTTTAAGCATGTTTATGTGTGAATATTTCAAATTAGTTGTACATTACACATTTTTACATATGCAAAACAAACATTGCATCATCGGATTAAAATTTAACAGACTGAGGTTAAAGGACAGCGGGATGCTGGACCAAACTTGTGTCAAGAGTTGCCAAACTTGTCATTTAACTGCTATTCAAACACAGGACCTGTACAAGCCTCTGTGACGTAATCCAGTTCATGAGTACACCCTGGAAATTTCGTTCTAAGGACTTAATATCACAGAAAATGTTGAATGTTTTCAAAGAGGAAAAAAAAACTACTCTCTAATAACAGTTTGACTTGCTGATACTACACAATGTCCGAAAGTATCTACCCCACCATGCAGTAGCTAACCTCTCACATGTCCTATTCATGTTCTGCTCGGTCTACAATGTTAGTCTTGACTGGACTGCCGTGCCGGTTGGGCCTCAAGACTCGCAGCGGGTCATCGCAGGAGGTGATGGTTTCCTTGGACACAGCACCCGTCTGTTCTGGTTCAGTCAGGCCGTGATTTGCATCCCGTACAGAGTGCGAGGGATGCGATTGGGCTCTTAAAGGATCAGAGGGGTTCACCGCCTCACTTCTTCTCTGCCTCTTTAGTAAGGGATCCAGGAACCTCTGTAGAAGGGCTGAGGAGACCCCTGGAGGTTCTCGGTGCACCGCCTGCAGGTCGTCTCCCCCCAGGCTGAGCTGCTGGTTTCCATTCAGAGAGTAAAACACATCACGGTGGTTCGCCAGATCTAACTTAATGCGTTGGAATAAGCAATCCTCTCTGTACTTTTGCCTCTGTGGAATGGAAAAACATTAAAAAAAAAATAAATTACCAATTTCTCTGCACTCCTGACATACTTAGGTTGATCTACACTGCAAAAACAGCCCATATAGAAATAAGGCTAATATTCCACAAATCTAGTCAAAGTTGTCTTATTTTAAGTCAAAAATATCTTTTGCCATTGAAGTAAGAAAGATTTTCTTGCCTTGAATTCTGAAAACTAGCAAAATAGTAACTTAAAACTGGATCTTTTCTTTAGAAAAGAGTTTTTGCAGTGTGAGAGATACTCACAGACTTGGACAGCTTCCCCCGTACGTCCAGACAGAGGAATCGCCTTCTTCGCAAATAAAAAACTGGAACCACATTGCTTGAAGTCGTTCTTACTGGCAAACTAACTGGAAAAAAGAGGTTTAGTTTAGTAGGTATAAGTGTTGAAAATATCGCTTTAGTGTGGATTTCAAAAGTTCCAACCAGAAATGTTTCTTCAGGTGGCATGCAACAAGTCACAACTTGCATTTCTTAGTTCATTTAGAAATGTGCAAAATGTATCTACAAACATTTATTAGATTGCAAGGATAATAGCTTATGTGTGTTTGAATTTTTCAAATATTTTAGGTCAATATGTGTCGTCGCTCAGGTGAAAATCAGTTGAACTAATTTCAACATAGTTAATCTTAAAGCCATTTAAAAGACAGTTATCGTCTGAAACCGGTGATATAATCTGCAATGAAACAGATTTAGTTTGAGTGTGTAGAGGCCGACTCACCCAGGAGGACCCTGTGATTGCCCTTTCTCATCGATCCGTGCAGCTGTAAGTGGAGGCGTCCTGCGTCCGCAGACGTCTCGCCGTGAGCTCCAGGGTCAGAGGTTTCCTTCTCGTGCCGTTGGAGCCGGGGATGCTGGAGCCCCGGCCTGCAATCCACTGTCACAGAAACATGCGCAGCAATCAGGATGACTGACAGGAAGAGCCGTCGCATGATCGGTGGAGATGAAGAGCTCAAATGTTCACGTTGGTGTGTGAGCAGCTACTGGAGGAGGAGAAAGTCCAACGGGCTTATTTAAACGGAGGATCAATAAACTGGCTAACTCATTTACCCAAATGACACAGAGCATACCTGCTTTTCTGCAGCTACGGGTTCTCTACATGAAACTACTGGAGGATCTAACTGAAGCAATGGACTTTTGTATTATTTTTTTTAAATTAGCTGCACCCTGAAGGAAAGATGTAGATCTTCTACCGTAGCTGGAAGTGTAACTTTTTGTTTAGTTCAATCTTCAACAAAAAGTTATGTGCAAACGTTGACCTATCTATCGATCTAGAAGGTGGAACAGAGGAAAGGTGATGAAGAAACAGCAGAAGGGATGAAAAGCTGAGAAAGAGAGGGATTCGGCGCCACTCATCTGCACTTTGACATCTCAAGGGACAAAAAAGCTGGTAAGAATTAGAGGCTTTTTTCTCAAATATGTTTCGTCTTTGTCACAGCTTACAAAACAGGCAGCCTGATAAACTGTGAACCTTTTTGTATAAACACCTGAGACACAAACCTGTGTTTTATACCTTCAGAGCTGACATATTCATTGCTGATTCCTAATGAGGGTTTAATGCTTTGCATTACTTTATGCTGACTCATATCCGAGGAGAATGATTCACACCGAGCTTATCAATTAACTGTACACACATCCGCTGCCACTTTCACACGGATGCAAATCATGTGTTTTATTTTTAGACGGCTTGGCCTCATTCAAAATGACCTTGTGATTTCACCATTTCTTCAGCCCCTTGTGATACGCTTTACATAATTTTTTGCTTTTTTTTTTAGAAAAGTAGACATAATAAAGATCAGAGTTTCAGGTTATTGTACACATCAGTATATAATGTTTAATAATTACTATTGAGTGGACGTTGTCAAGGAAACCTGTGATTACATGGCTGAAATGCATTACTAATAAAAAGTTTAGGCCTGCTTTATAATTACAGTTCTGAACAAACCAAATGGGAAGTGCTTCAGTTCTTAAGTTCCTGGAACTTTTTTAAATGGCTTCAAATTTTAGATGATGAAATTGATCGTTGACAGTAGAATAATTTTTCTTTGTCCTTGAGGTTTTTGTGTGGCCCAGTAATTTATTTTCATCTCTCTCTTTTAACCCTCTACAGTGTGGATGTCATGTAACATAGTTCTGTGAGAGCCATGATACTCCCACCTCCGTGCTTCACTAGTCCTGGTCAAGGTCACGCCAAACTTCCCGGACCAAAGGAACGAACCTGACTGTCATCCGACCAGATCATGTGCTTTCAATATTCAGCAGCATCTTATGGCACTTTTCCACAAGTACCTACTCGGCTCTACTCATCTCAGCTCGGCTCGACTCAACTCGGCCTGGTTTCTTTTCCATAACAATTCAGCACCTGGAGCAGAAGTAGGAGGTTGGAGTGAAGCTGCTGTGACGTATTTGATTGTGTGATCTAAACGAAGAGAACAACACTAAAGATGTAGAACATGGAGGAGATGATATGTGAGATGAGATGCTGGGTCTGTGGCTTGTGTTGGATATCAAGTTAAAAAAAATGAGAGTGAGAGAAACTTCAAGTGGGGATGCTTCTTTTTTTTTTTTTAGTTCGTCTCGGCACTGCTGAAAAGTCCATTGGAAGCCACGAACAGCCATGAAGTGACAGATCTCCTGCTAGATCTTGTCATTCCGTATCGCCCGTCTAGATCCCTTTTTAATTCTCTCCTCAGCCACCAGGTTTATGAACATCTGCACCTCAGAGTTGGATCATGAAACAGATGTTTGCGCTGCCATTGCCTGTCGAATAAAATGAACAAGAAGCCGCCGTCAGAGTCGCTCTTTCGCTGATTTCCGCCTCCTGACTCAGACGTTTAATTGGCCAACCCCCGACCAATCGGTGGCCTGTAGTGTGATGATGTGTGATGAATGCAGCCCGACTCAGTCCCCTTAGAACCTCAGCAGAATAGATACAGAAAAAGTATCTACTCGGCACGTTAGACCCCTAGTGGAGAAGCGCCAAACAGAGCGAGGTGAGTCGGGTTGAGTAGGTACTAGTGGAAAAGCACCAATAGTCACTTTAAGCTCAACCTTCGGTTTTGCACGCAAGCAAGGTGTTTATCCTGAACTCCGCTGTTCTGAGGCCTCAGTCTTTTAGTCGGTTATATTTGAATTTCTGCCATTTCTTTCCCATGTTGAGCAAGGACTCAGACATGCAGATGGGCACGGCCCGTCAGTCCAGCACCGAGACAGTTCTGGAGTCTAATGAAGACAACTAGGGCCATTGTTCGCTGTTTTAACCACAACTAAAAGTGACATGGGAGTGACAACAACCGCAAAGATGAACGACGACTTCACCAAATGTGAAACAGCTTCTCAGAGACAGAGGGAAGGAGTCAGTTTTATTTAGTCAGCTCTGGATCCACAAACAAAACAAAGAGAACAGAAAACAGTCACTCCAAACTCTCAGCTCAGGACCCCGCAAGGGCAGATCATCAAAACGGTTATTTACAAAGGTCAAGTCAGAAAGCACATCTGCTCAAACATGGAAGAGACGGGCGAACTTTGTTTTAAGATGAATCAATCCGACCTGCAGGAAGGTGGTCAGGAATGAGGTACAGATCTACAGATGTGACGCAGTAAATTGTACGTCTTATTTTTAAAAAGTGATTGGAAACACAAAGTGGCACATAAGCATCTGGTCTCTGGTATTAGAATATGAGAGTGAGCTCTTGATAACTACTCTCTTTTTAAAACTAAGTTAGAAATATCTCCGAACAACACTGGGGTAGGGGTCCTTGGACATGGCCGTCGAGCACGGCTGCAGCCACAGCCAACAGCCACTATTAAATACATGATGCACTTTTCTTTGTGTTACATTAAATTTGGTTGCCTTTTCTTTTTTTTCCATTTCTTCAGGTTTCCGTTACTCCAAAGCATGATCTGAAGAATCATCCTTTATAAATAACAGTTTCCATGTAAGAAAAGGGACACGATTGTTTTGTGTGTGACCTCATCTTTTATGGATTTGGCCCGGATGTTTGCAGGTTATGTCATTAACAAGTTAACTGAAAACTTCTACTAATCACTTCTGCTTCAAACATCAGGGCTTTCCTTCTCATGTGAAGGTGGTCACAGGTGAAGTCACTTTTGTTGCATTGAACTTCTTCTTTTGGGTTCCATATCCCCCAACTTTGGGACTGGTACACTTGTGTTTGTCCGTTTGTTACTCACATATCTGGATGTGTTTACATCAGAAATTTGAGCTGCACAACTTCAAAGTGATGGACTCGTGATGTCAGTCCCTGTCTGAATGGTTTTATTCGGTTTTGGTTAAGACAACATATGTGGCCTTGAAATGTTCGTCTAAACCTGATTATTGTATTTGACAGTTATTATGAGGTGGCACAGTTTTCAATCATTAAACATTTAAGTGATATCGAACTGCAGCATGCTTTTGTTCACTGATACAAAACAAGAAGAACTTTAAGGTTTTACATCCCAACACACAATACAAAAATAAATCAGTCTTTATAACGTCTTAACATGAGGTTAATTAGAACAATGTGGCATCAGTGTCAACATAAGTTCAGAAAGTAAGTATACACCATGATTCAATGGCTTGAAAAACCATCATCACTGCAGTGATTTGAAAAACTTGTTTTTCTGTACGGCATGCTCTTGCTTTTTTCAATTCCATTCAATTCAATTTTATTTATATGCGTCTAATACAACAGATGTTATCTCTAGACGCTTTCCAGAGATCCAGAACATGAACATAAACACAAACATAAACCCCCAGAGCAATTATTATATAAACAATGGCAGGTAAAAACTCCCATAGTGGGAGAAAAGCCTTAAGCCAAACAGTAGTTTACAGTTTTTCAGTAGGACTTTTAGTCGGCTGTTCTTCAGTTTGTTGAGGTTTGTGGGTATTTGTTGAGGCAAAGCTCTCATTTTCCTTTCATTTAAAGCGGTCGCTGCAGTCCACAGCTACTCAGAACAGCCATTCTTCTGACATACACGTGGCTTTGGATGCTTCTTTTCCAAATTCAGTCACCATCAAGGAAGTCATCCCACACCAGTTCAACACCTTATATTTGATGCATTTTCTTTGTCCCCGTGGGTGTGTGTTGTGCTTCTTTAACAAAGTGAGAAAAGAAAAGAAAAGAAAACTATATTAAGAAACCCTGAAATTTTTTTATCAGACAAATGGGATGTTTTGTTGAAATCTTTCCAAGCTAATGCAAACACTCCCTCCGAGTGCCTCCACCTCTCTCATTCAGGGGCGTCAATTGGGTATGGCAAGGTATGGCAGCCGCCACCACACCTTGGCTTCAAGGGAAAATGTAAATGTTTGTTTTTTAAATACATTTATGGAATTACTCTGTGTCTATTTGTATTGATTATTCTATTACTTATTACATATAGAATAACTACAAATGCAAATCAGAACATGATCGATTTCACTAGTTATTATACACTGCAAAAACTGAAAATCTTAACAAGAATATTTATCTTATTTCTAGTTAAAATGTCAAAAAAAAATCTCATTACATTTAAGACAAGACTCAAAAACAACCCTTTTTACCTGTTTCAAGTAGATTTTCACTAAAAATAAGTGTAAAAATCTGCCAGTGGAACAAGATTTTTTTGCTTGTAATTAAAAGATAAATCTTGTCCCACTGGCAGATTTGTCTACTTATTTCAAGTTAAAATTTACTTGAAACAGGTGAAAATGGTCAAATAAGTTATTTTTCTGGTGATGGCTCTTGTTTTAAGTATAATGAGATTTTTTGACTAAAAATGAGACATTTTAACTAGAAATAAGACAAATATTCCTGGTAAGATTTTGAGTTTTTGCAGTGAGCGAGACTGCATTTGGAAAAAGTTCCAATTTTCTTGACCAGACAGATAAGCTACATAGCAGACTTCTGTGATGAGTATTTCCTGGATGTGTTGATTGATACTCTAGTTAAGTTCTGTGACTCGTAACCTTGCCATACCTTAGCTTTGACTGAATTGACGCGACTGCTCTCACTCATACAAGATGACGCGGTTCAGGTTTGCAGTTTCTATCCAGTTCTTTTCATTTGATATTTTTAGCCACAATGTTGTTGTTGGATAAACCCTTAACCATCCAGTCTCTTTTCTTTAGTTCTAATTTCAGCACACAGCACAATTCTTTCAGTAAAACATGCTATTAATTTATTACAGGGCATTGTAACAGTTTATTTAAACCATTCTTATGTACAAACAGATGGATTATAATAAGATAAATAAAGTCAAACATTGAACAACATATAGGAAAAAGCTCAAAAAGGTTTGTTTTTGCTAATGACGTTTTATGAAATTAATCGAAAGTAGAAAGAAAACTGATTTCGGCTCCTGCCCGTCAGACTGTTGCCGTCCCCCTCTTCACCGACAGAGGGCGCTCCACACTGCCTTAAGACAATTTACAGAACATGACTGACTATGTTTAAACTTTTCACTTAGACTTCACAGATTCATCCCAGCTCCCACAGTAATTCATGTTTTTACAGGATTGATTAGTGTGAAGTGAGTGAAACACACAAATCTAATGAATTCAATCACAAAAGATTTTACAAAACATCCTTTATTGTCATCTCAGGAATACAGTTGACTGCTGTGCACAGCACATACGTACAAAAATAAAAGGAAAACCATTTGTAATATAGTATTTTTTTCTTACTCGTCATCATATTTTTTTCAGAAACAAATGATTGGAGAAGTCTGTTGTTTCAAACTAATTTACAATCATTTCAATAATCGGAACTAAGGCAGAAGGTGAGGTATATGTTAAAAAAGAGGAGGGGGACTCAGAGGAAGCACTCTCCCCTCAGTGCAGGAATAGATAACTGAGAGAGAAACACAAAGGCTGCTGGTACACAGGGACACACACTCACACATGTCTGATCCCAGATCTGCCCACAGACCTCCAGTTCCCTGTGAACCAACACATTTTAAAACCAGCACAATGGCAATATCCAGACACTGGATCCTTAATCAAAGGGGTAAGACATATCTAGTCCACTCAGAACTCTACATGCAGATTGAGGAATTAAGGAAGTAATGTCGAAAAAGAGATATTTTCTCACCATTGACTACCTTCTCTTAGTTACTGCTAGACGGCTACAACTTTTTCTGCTTCACAACAGCATCATGCAAAAGTTGTAGAATTGGTAACAGCAATGTTTCCTTCAGACGTCCAACTGGCACACTTGGAAAATCTGTCACCAGCTTCACTCCCCCGCAAGATCGACTTATCAGGTGTGCCTTACAGGTCGAGAAGCGATTGTGACTTTACAGTTCCCACTCTGCTGCTCAAATCACTGTTGTGATGACAGCGTCCTCTGAAGTGCACCACGATAAGCCCGAAATAGCAGACAGTAATTAACACATCAAAACAACCAAGTTTGATATGGCACATCAGCCTGTTTTGACAAGAGTAAGAGAAAACAGTTTCTTCTCCTGCAAAGAAAATTGCACTCCATCATTTAAAAAAAAAGAAAATGTATAAATAAAATTTAAATTTAAAAAATGTCATGAAATCTGCCAAGAAAAATCTATCAGTAGTCATTTCCCAATCAGAGTGATATGATAAAGGCTCGTTAGTCAAAATGAGTAATAAGATGCTCAAGGCGAAATCTTCTAAAGACAATAATCAGTGGCGTCAACATTCAGAAACATACATGACATCCTGGGAGTCTCAAGTTGCTCTGGATCACAGTATTCAGTCCATCAGATAGTTTTGCTCAAGTGTCCTTCTCCTGGAAGCGTTTGATTCATTTAACATCGGCTTTTGCTACAAATCTACCAGCTCAAACCACAGCTTTCTCTCAACACATATTCATCAGCAGCTTTTTCCAACCCTTCGTCCTCTCCTGCGAGGGCAACGCAGTGCATCAGCGTGCACAGCCAGACAAGGCCCGTTACCCCTGATGCAGGGCAAACTGCTCAGATAGCCTCTCTATCTTCTACTCTGGCAGACAGAACATGACAGGAGTGTGTTCGGGCGGTCAAATACATACGTACAAATACATACTCACACAGACCCTCACTAGTTACTGCACATTTGTCTCTGCTACAAAACAGAAGCTCAAGCTTAAAGGGCACATCTTCTATAGCTCACAAACGTGTTGTCAGTGAATTATAGTTATAATGGAGGGCATGAGGTAAAATATGATAACACACCTACAGGAGGAGCTGTGCTACATGGTTGAAACGCTATTTCACCAAGCTGCTCTTGTACTAGTAGCTTGTTCCAAAATGAATAAAAGTCCTGCTGAAACGCACCTCATTGCAGGATTTAAAATGCTGCTCATATGTACAATAAATTAATAAATTAAACATTGCAACCATTCTTTCTCTTTCCAACAACTAGCCTAACAGGTGCAGTGTTCTGTAAAGCGACAAATAAAAGTTGCAGCAGACCAGAACTACATGCCGATGTGAGAGACAGGGAGGACGGGACGCCCACGTCTCTGACCTTGATGCACAAGATTGTCATTGACCAACGAGGAGCCAGACGCTCAGGTGTTTTATCCACATATTATTCTCATCTTCGTCAAGTCTAACAAACAGTCTTTGCAACAAAGCGCCACATAAATCCGCCTATTGCTGTTTTCTGCTGGGTTTGTTGTTCGCTTCCGTTTGTTTACACAAAGGAAAGATTTACATCTGAGAGAGCAGCGTGGGCATTACATCTACTTCATGCTTCTATCGCAAAAAATGCCTCCTGCACCTCGGTGAACAATCTGAATACGTAGCTTAAAACACTGGGATAACTTATTTATCTTATCACACTTTTAGTGACATCGAGCATTGCTTTAAAAAAAAAAAAAAAAGAAAGTAACATCATGAACATCGCACCAGTTAGTTCCTGTCCTCTCTAAGCCCAACTGGAACATTTAGATTATCTCCAGTCAACACCGAAAACGGTCATATTTACAGTGATTTGATTAATCGGTGACATACAGTACTCAGTAAGTTAAGTAATCTCTGCATCAACACAAAACTTTACTTCATCAAACAGCTCCCATCGTTGGACTGTGTCCTTAAAAACAGTAGCCTAGTAGTTTGTCATGAGGTCAGTGGCCAAATGTTTAGTCCCAACACAACAGAGCGCATTAGCTCAGTTAGAGGTGGGGGGTTGAAGAGAGAGCACGGCAGAGATGTTTTATAGTATTAGATTCTGCTACAGATTTGCCCTCGATATTGAGCAAATGACCAAAATGATGAAGTGAAGCATATCTAAATCAATTGTACACGTGTACCTACATAGATGAAGAACAGCCACACACAGTCTGGCTCGATGACCCAGCTGCTGAACTTGTGAAAGCAAAACCTGGGATTGTCAAAACTCCCTTGGACGTGACGTGGAAGGATCAAGCGCTGATCCCAGATCTGAATCTCCACATGTTAACAGGAAGCTCCACTGGGTCGTGTGTAGCAAAGAGTGTCAATTGCCTCATTGATTTATGGAAAAGAGAATAAAGTGGAGACACCTCAGACCCTCAGAGAGTTGGGCTGAAGTCCCCGGTGGCGTCTGAGGGAGTGATGACTTGCGTATCATTCCTATTTCTGACTTGAGCACCACATTTCTCGCATGCAAGGGCAAGGAAGGAATTCAAGGCACAGCCACCTCATGACAAAACAAGAAAAGACACGGACCAGTTTACAAGCGCTCTAGTTGCCCTGACAGTGACACTCAAACATAGTAAACGGGAAATGTCCGGGTTCTTGACGAATAACAACAAAACTTTTTTTTTTTTCTTTTTAAATAGAAGGGGGCTCCTCGGTGTGGAAACTTCATGCCCACTTTTATCTTTTTCTGCATTTTCTTATCATGATATGTTTCTGTGAGATATTAACATCCCCATTTCACTTCCAAAAAAAAAAAAAAAAGGTGAAATGTCACGGACTGGCGGGGCAGGGGCACGACCACTTCCATCAAGCACCCATGAAAACTAAAGGGACCAATGATGCCTGTCTATTCCCTTCATTTCACAACATGACAAAACTCATAAAAGCAGCACAGAATGGCATTTCTATCATTTCTAAAACAAAGTAAACTACCCAAATATACATATAAAGTTTGAATAAATACTATCAGATATAACTTTGTTTCTTTCTTTTGAAGTCCATGTTGTCTTTTGTTTGTTCGAACGTATATGGTATTTGTGTTACCTGGAAAATAATCCACATGTGCAAATAAGTTTGTTATTGCCAGATTTTTCTCATCATATTCGGGGTAAGAAGTGCGTCACAGTCATGGCAGTGGTGGCCCTGTTGCCTTTCTTCACACGGCCGTGCTTGCTCAGTGCTATGTAGGATCCTCTGTAAACCAGAGACTCGTAGGCGTTGTAGTTGTTCGGGAGCAAGGTCTCGTTGAACTTGCACTCATCATGGAAGACTGTCTGGAGGGAGCAAACACACACACACACACACACACACACACACACACACACACAGAGCATTTGTATTAATCAGCTGCAGACAGTAAACAGCTCTTTACGAAGACTGCTGCTGCTGCAATGTAATCTCAACTGGTGACATCATCAGTCAGGTTACAGAAGAGGGACTTCACGTGTGTGGTCAGAAATACTCATGGATCTAAGCGCTCAGGTTGCCGAGCAACGGGTGCTACAAGACCACCTAGAAATGAACAAATGTCCAGACGCTCCCCAGGGCCACCGTGCTTAGAGGCTACTGAGCAATACTGGTAAATAAGGTTTATTAAGTTTAATAAAGTGTTAAATAAAACGATACAACTGCGACTGACATCATTGGCTACATTAACCCTCAGGATGACAACATATCCCAAAAGTTAGTGTACACACTTGGATCCCCAGCAACACATCCTCTAAGTTTAAGCTGTTTTACAGGACTGGAAAGACAGAATGAAGCTGTGTACATGAGAGCAGAAACATATAAAAAGAATAGAAGAATAGAATAGAATACTTTATTGTGAGTATTGTGATTTATTGTGATTGTAAGCTGACTTAAAGGTTGGGTAGGAAATATTTTTCTGAAGCTTTTTTGTTATATTAACTGAAATTCTCTTTACATACCAATAACAAACAATTGGTTAAAAGCTCTCATCTGAAAAGAAAATAATATCAATCACCTGCGTGAGTAAAAAGGCTATAAAAACACCATCAAATCATTATGAGTGACCCTAACAAAGTGATTGGACCACTCGATATCAAAGGTGACTTTCTGGATGAGACATCTAGCGTATCATTTGTAATAACAACGCTCCTATTAGCTCCTCTGCTTCCAAGCATAAGGGGGGAAAAGGAAAAAGTCCCTGCTGAGCTTCAGCAGTATCACATTGCAGTCTCAAGAAAGGGGACCTACTGTGTTTTAGGAAATAAATTACTTGTTCAAAAGCTAGGATTCTTTTGTTGTTTTTAACTCGACACTGATGGAATATTATATTAATTTCTGCCTATAAATCATCTTCAATGATACAGACTGAAAATTTGAAGTAACATTTAGACATTTTCAGGCCAAATCTGTCGTCTGGTAATTAAATGTAAACATACTTACTCCCCCTGAACATGTCTTCCTAAATGTATGTCATTTGTGTATGCGTGTCTGAGTGAGTTGTGAGTCAGTTGTCTACTGTTAAGTGTTTTTCAAAGTGTTTTTTCAGCTACTGGATGTCCTAAATTTCCTTTTTGGATGTATAAAGTATCTATCCATCTATCTATCTACTTGTACAATCAATCTCAGAAAACTTGAAACATGGAAGTAACAAAAATCGCTAAAATTAACATATATATCTTTTGTTTAATTTGGAGCCTAAAATATGAGGAGAATTATATCATATAAACATCTTTATGTTTATATATTTTTATATATTTTTTTTTTGCTGAAATCCAATGTGTCAAATCAAGCACGCTACTAGTTGATTGATTTTAACAGACATGCTGGCTGTTTCCTATGTTTCTAAACTTTACTCTGAGGTCAAACCTGTACGAGCTGCACATTCAGAGCATTTATAAACAGACATGAGCGTGGCTTCAACCCCCTCATCCAGCTTAGGATACGGATTTAAACAAGGGTATCTACAAAAATGTAAAAACACCTTTTCTTCCCAAAATGGTGTGGAAGTCCACAACAATGATAAGATTTCAAGCTAAATTAAGCACAACATTAGTAATTACAATAATAATGCAGTTAATAATGAAGTTGAGCTGGTTGTTTTAAATGTGTGCTTCATTTGTATTTGTTGCCAGCAAAAGTTTACACTGAAGAAACAAGAGGAAGAAGAAGTATGAAAACAAATGACTTGGTAAACAGTTCAGATTTGGATATAAAAAGAGTGCATCAATCTCCATGGGAAAAAAATTCAACGATTTAAGGACATTTTTGTCTACATTACGTTTTCATCATCTATATGACTGGAAAACGTGTAATGAGAAATAGCATATATTAATAACAACTGCAAAGAAAAATAACATTTATAAACTAGTTATTAATGTGAGCTGAGGAGAAGCTGAAACTATCTTGTGGTTTGTCTAATGAAATCTTTGAATATTATTCTTTTTTAAATCATGAATTCTGTCTCCGGCTGTCAAAGAGGAGAAAAACCAGATGAGTGTAATAAACACAGTTTCAAACATATCAACTGGGATGGGATGGGTGTGTGTCGTCCACATTAGTACACCCAACGCGTCTGTGGAGGCACATTAATAAGCAGCACATGCTGCCTCCGGACAACATCCTCAGTGAAGGTCTTGCTTATTTCAGCAAGACATTTCAAACCTACACTTTGCATACGTCACAACACCACAACTCTGTACTCAAGAAGTCCAGCTGCTAAACTGGCCTGCCTGCAGCCCAAACCTGTCATCCACTGAGCACATTTGGCACATCACAAAGTACAAAACCTGCAGCAGTGGAGGCTCCGAACTGTTATGGAGCTGAAATCTTCAAGGACAGGAACATTTTTACTTTTCTTTTTATTATCATTATTGTATAATTGAAACTATTCCCAAACCATGATGCAAGGAGAAATAAACATTCTCCTCCAACAGTCTTTCGATACATGTACAACAACATGAGCGTACATTAAAGTGATAACAATAATACTATTTAAAAAAATCCAAAAAGTCAGGTCAAATGTTTTCTTTATTAGATTTCCCCTTAAACGAATGGTTTTATTTGCTAGACACTAATTTATGGCTTCATTTAATTTTTATATAGCCTCCCAGTTTTTGTGGCTTGTAGCTCAAAATAAGGAATATCAGAGAAAATAAAGCCACTATAGAAGCATTTACTATAAAATTACTATAATCATGCAGTCTCTGTCTCAAAATATCTGCCAGAGTGAGAACAATAAGCCTCTGCCGTGCCGAGCTGGTGGGGCATTTGTACGGCTGCGAAGCAAATACTCTCCAGAAACCATGTAGCCTAATTCAATCTCTTATCAGATCATCAGCCTGCTCACGAGCTAACGCTTCATCACTCATGAGCAGATAACCAGCTCACATTCTGTCTGTCAAATATGTGTCCCACAACAAGCCATGCGTCTGCGGAGCGCCACTTAACTCGATGACCTCCCTCGCCACCAGAGACATTTATATAATCATCAGTGACACTCTGCTTGAAAGCAAAAACAATTATGCCTCCTGCAAGATGAGTAATTCTACAAGTACATTTGTCATGTGTGAAAAGGATAAAAGAGCAAGTTGACGTGGACCGACAGACTGAAAACAGAACAGATATATCAGCCAACATCAGCTATTGACCCTCTTGTAACATCTCAGTGTAGAAATGTGTGAATCATTTCTGAATGGCCAGGTTTAGCATTCCTTAGAAGCCAATGCCAACATATCCGCTATCAGCTGATAGTCCAACCTCTGTACAGCCATAACAGATGTATACAGTAGAGATCAATAATGTGCCAACTAATGGTGATCTGTCCAGGTTGTATCCACACCCTGGAAAGACAGCGAGAGTGTGTCCCAGGCTGCAGCAGAGCCCCTTTCCCCCAATGGGAGTAGATGGGTGGAAACTGTCTGCACATCAGAGGAAGTTCTTAGAAACCATCAGTGCCATCTAACATCTCCAGGAATCAAACAACCCGTCCAACTCATTCGCTGGAATGGCATTTAATTAAGATGCTTTGTGGAGCACTGTTTTATTTCCAACTCAAACCTGTTATTTCCGTGACAGCCTTTGTGATAATACACATGCCTGGTAAATGCCTATGGTCAGTAGTCGAGTTGAGGGGGGATGGCATCCCCCCCTGAAATAAAAACGGTCCAAATCATCCCCCCTGTAAAACTGCCATCCCTCCTTTCCATCCCTTATGTCATTTCATCAATGAATGTGGTTTTACTGCTATTTCAACATTTAGAGTCATCACCAGAAAAATAACACCAGAAAAATAACTTATTTGACCATTTTCACCTGTTTCAAGTACATTTTCACTTGAAATAAGTAGGAAAATCTGCCAGTGGGACAAGATTTGTCTTCTTATTCTAAGCAAAAAAATATTTTTCCACTGGAAGATGTTTCTACTTATTTCAAGTGAAAATCTACTTGAAACAGGTGAAAATTGTTGTTTTTTCCAGTGATGAGTCTTGTTTTAAGTGTAATGAGATTTTTTTACTAAAATGGGACATTTTAACTAGAAATAAGAATTTTCAAATTATCTGTGCCCATATGATAAAATCCACCATCCCCCCTGATTTTCTTTTACAATTCGAGTACTGCCTATGGTGCTGGTGGCTCCTGCTCTTTCACCTTATATACAATACTTTAATAAAAGTGCTCCCATTCCTTTGTGAGGGGTTGAGCTCTTGCCTCTTCCACGTGCGTGTGGGAGGCGCACTGCTCTGCGAAATAGGTGACACCGTTTAAATCGATTTTCAGTTGTGCTGACAGGTTTCTTAGCAGCAGGGGGTTTCCCACCTCCGCGCACACAGGACCACATTTCAGCCTGGGCTCTGCACCCTGCATCTGTTAACCTCATCATTATTTACCCATAGGCCAACATGCCTGGCGCACTGGCTTTAAATAGAGCATTATACATTCCCGATGGAATCATATATATATATATATATATATATATATATATATATATATATATATATATATATATATATATATGGATATAGATTTTCAATACATTATTCAAGTATTCTCCGCTAGCAAAAAAAAAAAAGTTTATGAAAGCCATTATAAGATGACAGGGAAAAATGCAGATCGAAGACCCAATCAACTAATATTGCTGGACAAAAAATGAAATACTGAGCATACCTACCGTTCCGTATAACCTCCCACGGCTGTTCATTGCGACAAACAACTCACTCTTCACTCCGTAGAGGCTCACCACTCCTCTCTCCACCGTAGAGATCTCTATTAAACCTGATAAAGAGCACAGAAATGTTGAATTAGAGAAGTGGAGGGGGGAGGGGGAGGGCACAACCAAAATAAATACCAACCAAGCATCCTGGACAAAGTGTTTTTATCATGGTGACTGTGGCAGCAGCCTGCTTTCTCTGCGTCTTATGGGTGTAACCTTGCAGGTTGCTATGCAGCATGCCGAGCCTTTGTTCAGCATCTTTCACTCCATCTTGTATTTGCATCCAGTCCAATTAAGCGCATGCTGGTTTATGGCAGTTATTGCAGTTAATTGCATTGGCGTGCACGGCCGCCGGTCTCTGGACCGCCCTCACAGGGCTGCGTAAAAATAAGTTGTGTCTAAAAGCGTCCATACATTCATGACATGGTTGAGGAGGAGGGGAAGAGGAAAGAGAGAGGGAGGGAGAGAGAGAGGGAGAGAGCGAGAGAGGGGTACAGGGGTGAGGGGGTTGGGGGTCTTCAGGGCTGATGGATACTTGTTTTTAATAGATATGTTGCTTGTTTTTTTTTTCTGCTGTGGAAGAAATCCAATTCTCCCTCCGTGTCGGATGAGACATGGCCATGCAGATTAATAGAGGGGACAGACGAGCGTGCGCATCGCAGATCCATGCGTATTGACTCTGCCTCTCTCTTTCATATCCATTGCATTACATGGGTGGAGGTATATAACTCACTGTACTGGTTTTCATTATGTACACCGTTTATCCTGCCGTCGGGGAGGACCTGAAGGTGAAACCCGATGCCCACGTTGCAGTAGAGCCTCCGCACTCTCTTGATGCCCAGCAGATAGTCACTCTCCCAGTTGAGCTCCGGCTTCTCCCCGGAGATCCCCAGCACGGAGCGGGAGAACAGCGTCTCCCATCGCCTCTCCAGCAAAGTTGCGTTGGTCCTGCCGCCGGGCAGCGTGTGCGGGAGCGGGAGCGGGTGCGGGTGCGCGCACACCAGCCCCATCAGCACGAAGCCCAGCAGAGCCGCCGCGCGCAGCGGCCGGTGCGTGCCGGCCTCGCAGGACATACTGGCGAGGAACCTTTGCGCAACGGCCATCCGCTCTACCGTCGGGCCACGTGGTCGAAATTAATGGCCCTAAAAATACCGCTCTTCTTGTTTTGCTTCCTTCGGCATGCTGGCTGAGGGTTATTTTTGGTGAGCGGGTCGGGGCTGCGGGTGTGAGGCGCGGAGAGGAGACGGGAGAGTGCGCGGCAGAGCTGGAGGTGATGGTGATGATGGTGGTGATGGTGGTGATGGTGATGTTGGTGCTGGTGATTACCATGTTTTGTAGCTCCTCCGCGCCCCTCTCTCTCACACACACACACGCACTCTCTCCTCCTCCTCTCTCTTCCCTCTGACAGTCTCTCTCCCAGCAAGAGTTCGGAATAAAACCCTCCAGGCAATCACTCACCAAAAACCCTGATGCAACCTTTCCAAGGATATCGCATCCCTTGATGACATCATGCTGACTTCACCGCTGAGATAATACGAGGGTGGCGAAGGGAAAAAGCACCCAGTGAGTGGTGGTGTGAGCTCGGGGAGGGGAGCAGCCTCCTGCCACCGTTGAGAGCTTATTGGCGGCGTCCCGGCGGCCTGCCTGGATGTGATGGGGCGCTCGGGCTGCTCCCAAATTGGGTCGGTGGTCATATGTCTGTCAGGCCGCTTCCTTATTTAGAATGAAGGTGTAAAAACAGGCCCACTTGTCACCGGAGAGCAATGACAGGGCTCTTGTGGTCCCTCTTCTCCCAGTTCTCTGCCTTTGAAGAACTTTTCCCATCCATTTTTCCCCTTCTCCCGTGTCTATAATGACATATCAGTCGGGGCGCAGACGCAGCGGGGGCCCCGCTACAAACCCGCTACAAACCAGCCGCACGGACCAGGGTTCAGGACCCCTGTGTGTCGGCATTTCACCCCCTGTCGTGTCCTTGAGCAGGACCCCCCTCGGTTTTATTGCGCCCCAATGACGTTACAATCACGGCATATTTAGCAATGCCCACCCCGTGTTTTACCCCCATGGTGCATTGGATAGGAGGGGGAAACAAGAGGGGAAAAAAAAGAAAAAAAAACTTTCGAAAGTCGTAATAAAATGGCACACATTGTCAGCATGCCATTCCCTGTGACATGCACGCCTCTCGTCGTTTCCCTGTCAGAGATTGTGCCAGCAGCAGCAGCAGCGTGCCGGTGCGTCAGCGGGGACACCGCAGTTGCGCACACACAAACCAGTTCGTTTCTATTTCCAAAGGGTGGCACCATTTCCATAGAAAACTCACCGGCGAGTCCCCATCCGCACAGATATTCAGAAAAGCCACAAATACTCCCTTGAAACAGCAGTTTTAATGCAATTTTGATGAACCATGAAACTAAATATTTCCCCTTAAAGCAGCACTATGTAACTTTCCCACCTTATATTTATAAGGGAAATAATGTGCAATATCTTTCACTCACCGCAACGTGCAATTATGTAAATATCCATCTGTAAATATCCGTCAGTTATCTTTTTTTATATACTAGTATTTCTTATTATTTATCTTTCTTCTTATTATTATTGTATACCAGTTTACTGTTTATAGTGTGTTATTATTATTACTGTGTTATTACTTTTACTTTTTCTATTGATGCCTCTTGTTTTTGCACTATCCCCTTTGCTGCTGTAAACTGAAAATTTCCCCTCTGTGGGACTATTAAAGGTTTATCTTATCTTATTTTAATATAATATTTCCAGAGTCATTGTGATGGTACAACAACTTACAACAGGTTTAATGAACCTCTGTCATGGTCTGAGGGGTCTGTATCACCTTCACTGGCACTATGTAACTTCGAGGTGGATGGTAGGAACCCTTCCACACTACTGGTAAAGCACTACCGCTTTTGTCCAAAGGAGCCGCCAAACTCAACAAAAGCTGAAAGTTACCTTGTGCTGCTTTAAGCCTGAATTATGGTTCCGCGTTAAATCGACGCAGAGCCCACGCCGTAGGATACGGCGTACCCTACGGCGTAGGCTCTGCGTTGGTGTAACGCGGAACCATAAATCAGCCTTTAAGGTTTTTACGGCAAGAACGCAAATGACCAAGCACGAAGTATTTTTTGTCCAAGAGATTTTTCAAGAAAATTACACATTGGGAGCAAGGTCTCATTAAAAATGCAGTTTTTATTTTGTATAAAATCTGTTTGGTAACTGCATACTTATACACCATCTGATAGATTTATAATGAAGAGGAAAAACAATTGTCATGGCTAAACAAATCTTAATTCATTCAGCCATGACAATTGTTTTTCAGTATTTAGACAATGACAAAAGCAACAGAAATGTTGTCAAAAAATTTAAACATATTAAAACACATCTTCTGGCCTCCACAGTCTGACCAATGGCACTTTATTTTATTAGCAACAGGACATTGGAGTCCAGGAAAAAAAAAAGAGTGAAAAAACACTTCCACCCAACCAGTATATGATATTTGTGGTCTTTATGCTTTATAAAATATAATAAACCCTTTGATTAGAGATAAGAAGTGGTTACAAAAATACAGATAAAGAAGAAATGACAAAATAACTTATTTGTATTTGGATTTAAATAAAAATACACCTCAGTATGCAATAAGTGTTTTCAGCTCAGAAACACTGTACTTCCAGTGAAATCTTCAGTTTTATCTGACACTGTTTTGATAATGGTGATATGCTCCTTGGTGTTACCAGAACTGTGGGATAAAGTGAAAATTGTTGAAATAAATTATAGCATTGGGGATGCTTCTATAGCAATTCTATACAAATAAGTTATCTTTTTCACAGAAACAGCCTTCACAGAGTCCAATATTTTTAACACAGACCATTTTGTAGTAAAAAGAAAATAAATTAATACATATTTACAAAAGATGGATGAAAAATACACAGGCACTTAGAAAATTTTTTTTTTCTGACACTGCAGCTGCTGACAGACAATATTTTCCATTTCATTTCAGGGTGAACATGATAAACTGGCTGCTCTGCAGTAACATCAGCATGACACGACAAATCCTGTCCTCTTCCACGCTGAGTACAACTCCAGCCAGGATCATTTGTATCTGCTGAGCCAAGTTTCAAATGCCCTGTGAAAGATCAAACCAGCAGGACTGAACACGAAAAGAAAAGAAAAAAAGACAACTTTCTTGTGTCATAATAATGGCTGCATCATCTTACAGTGACACTAAATGTATGTATGTATGTATGTATGTATGTATGTATGTATGTATGTATGTATGTATGTATGTATGTATGTATGTATGTACACACACACATATATATGCATGCATGCATCCTTTAACCCTCCCTATACGGTATAGTACCCACACCCACGATAAAACAATTGTCTGCCTTACTGCAGGACAGGTGGTTTTTTTTGGCATTTTTCGAGAATGGTTCCTATAAAGTAGATATCCCTAACACATCCCTCAACGTGTTTATCACTTACCACCAGCATTATATAACAAACCCATCTGGATGTCAGAGATTGTCATTTGAGTATAAACTGAAAGACCAAGGTTCATGAAAAAGGGAAAGACAGCACTCCCTTACTGCAAGACTTTTTTGGGGTGGATTTTTCCAAGAAAGATTGCTATGAAGTGTGTATCCAGAACATATCATTCCACATTTTTACTATGCAAGACACTGAAATAATGTTCCAGGTGAGAGGCATGTGACCAGATGAGCAGGTACACTGTAGAAGATTACTCTACAGAGATAAAGATAATCTTAAGAGATGATATGATGCAGTATTCCAGTTTAATTAAACAGCTTCTTTCTTAAATCACACCACTTGACAACTTCCCCTCAGCAGGTTGCATAAAAAAATTCCCATAGGGATTGATAAAGTCAAATTGAATATCATATAGTTTCAGTAAATCTGTTTGATACTAAATTACTTTAATTGGGGAAATGCTAAAGTAATAGTAAAATACAGCTTAATTTATAAACATTTGTGAAAATATTAACCTGAATATTGCCATTAATTCCATAAGACTGCAACTTCTTTCCTCGTTAAATTGAGATTAACTCAGTTTCTTCGTCTTATCGATGTATATTTATATATAAATTGTAGATCAACTGTCTATGCCACATCTGTGAGTGAGAAATTTCATTATAGTAGGTGCAAGTCAACAGATGGTGCAACAAAATTTAAAGACAGGTTTTAGCTTTTTCTTCAGTGCTCCGTGCCAATGCAGTGGAGGGGAGCCATGTGGGTTTAACTCCAGCACATTTGATTGTCTTGACAGTGCTAACAAGACAACATTGACTTGTTAGAACTTGACAATGCTGCTCCTTTGAAAAAGAAGATAATTGGTCAGAAAAGGCTGGCACCTTTGTTTAATTCACAGCTTTGTATATATTAAAGCAGACTTTGAAAAAGCTGTTATGGAAGTGGTATTTTCACCAACGTGAATAAAAAACAAGAATACTTCCCATAACTCTAAACATCCTGGTATTTCTTTAACTCTAGGTAGTTATGACTTTATGAGCTTCTTCCCAAAACAATATTTTCTATTATAGAGAGAATCATGAGTATTCCTGCTTCTGCTTCTCTTGTGTCATCAAGTGGAGCTGCTTTGCGTCTCTGTCCTAGTAAGTTCTGGGAACAAGCTTCAACAATAGCTTCATGTAAATCACCAAGTTATTAAACTGATTTAGATGAATTCTAAACAAGAATGTACAAGGAAGTTTTCATTGATTCACAATCATCATCTATACCAGCTTAATTCTATTCTACTTTGAATTTAGATCAATTGTCTATGCTGCATGCCTGAGGGGATTATTTGTTTATAAATGATCTATTTAAAGAGTTTGGACCAATACACTTCACTTAAATATGCTGCCAAATTATTAGACTGAACAGCATCATTTTCCATTGGTATGCAGATGATAAGTCAGCCACACCTATACAGGAAGGCAGATGAAATCCCTGACATAATTGAAAATTCTTCTCCTTACATATCAATCCCTTAAGAGCCATGTTTCTTTGTGGGGCGCCAATTTATAGTGCAGTCAATTAAATGTTTGCAATTTAAAATTCCAACCCTGGAGGGCAATTAAAGAACAACACAAGATTTATTTATTTATTTTATGGCCTAGGCTGTTCAAATACCTCCCATGACTTTACGCTTCTTGTATAATTGCTGTCTTTCATTATTGCTGCAATTAACTTTGCGTTTACTTTGATTTATTTTATTTCTTTTAATTTGTCTCATTGCAGGTATCCCTGGATTAATTGCACTTATATTTATTTGAATCTTTGTCCTGTCCTCTCAGCTCCCAGCTAGTAAAAGCAGAGCGTTTCCCTTCCTGAATCTAGTTTCCACAGATGACTGACGTGCCTCGCTTTCCTAATTCTTGGGGGGTTGAATTGAAATGAAGTTTCAACGCAATCTGTTGGTTTCTTAAGCTGGGGTGGCCTTTTTAATGAATTGGCATTGTATGCATATTAATATAATGGATTGGGTTGAACTGAATTGAATTAGATTTTAAATGGGTTACAATAAACTGGATTTTTCTGGAATATAATCGGATTATAATTGGGCTGAATTGGATTGCACTGAACTCGTTTGCTCTTTCTGTAACTGCCCTGAGATGACTTTTGTTGAGTGTTAGTGCTGTAATGAAAAGGTTAGATATTTTGACCGATTTCTTTGTGCCTCCCTAAATATGATTGAGGATATCTATGGAAAGGAGATGATCTTATACGAGGTCTTTTTTTTTAAAGAAAAAAAGTTAAAGAAAAATGGTGGGCAGTCTCCATGGTACCTTAATGATGTTGCAGATAAAAGCAAAAATGATTTAAAATGTTTCAAAACTGTGTCAAGACCTCTTTTTAACAAAACTTTTAGAAACGATTAAAAAGATTAGAAGCCCTGTGTTTGAGGTGAATGAATTCTACAGTAAATCTGTTTCATTGTACCTGAGCAAGAAGAACAACAGAAATCATGTCACAAACAGATATTTTTTAGCAAAATGTCAGCTTTCAGCATAGTGTTCTACAGCTTAAACTGTGCACGGGGTTGGGATCGACTCTGTAGCTTGCAGGTGACAGTTTCCGCTGTAGCATGACAATCGCAAATCACTCAGCTTCTGTGACCTTTTCCTTTCTAAAGCTTTTTCCTCACAGCCTGCCACACTTACGTTGACTGTACAAGCACAAGGCATTCTGGCATAAGTGCGGTCAAGTTGCATCCACGGAACCTGAATGACTGATTCCCTCACTCACTTTCCCATCGAGTCTTAGCTTCTGAGGTCTTTTTGGTCAAAGACAATGTGGCTGGCAAGGTAGATGGCAACGGTGCCAAAGATGGCAGAGCAGGCAATATAGGCAGTAACAGACTGTGCGAACTGAACAATCATCCCCATGAAGAGGGTGGGGATAACCTGAGAGAGGAGAAAGGTGCTGTCTAAGATAGCAAAGTCCAAGCCCACACCACGTTTCTCAAATCCCAACTCGGCCTTGTCCGGGTCAGCCGCACTGGAACAGTGAGACGAGCCATTCTGGTTTTGTGGGACGGGATAGTATTCGTAACCGTCCTGGCTGAAGTGGGTATTCCAATGAGGAGAGCCCGTTTTATGGTTCAAAGTGCCCTCCCCCCCCTCCACAGAAGTCAAATGACCAGAATCCTGCGTGCCGGTTACACCATTTTTATGTAAGCTTTTGGTTATCTTTTTTGGCATGTATATCTGAAATGAGATGAGAAAAAAAAAAACCTTTATCAATCAGATTCATTTTGTCAGAACAGTATAGATGAGTATACAATTATTTGTGTATTTACCTCTTTCTCCTTGTGGTAATGGCAGGTGAGTGTGTAAGGCAGGGTCTGCAGCGTTGCATAAGCGTAGCCAGTGAGCCCTGCCATCGCAGTGACCAGAACAACACTTTTGGACATGCAGATGACCAGAGCTGAGATCGTGAAGGTCAACATGCTGCTTATATAGACCCGTCGTGACCCAAATCGGCAAACCAGACGGCTCATAACCAGGGAGAAGAAGGTTGAGGTAGCACACTGCAGAAACAGGCCCAGACTGCCCATACGGATTCCTGGAAGGGGAGCAATAGCAGTGTTAGACACAGCAGAATCACCAAAGGAGGACTGTCATTGGTATAATACTTTGTCCTGTGACTATAACGACTGCTGTCATATAAGAAATTATGAAGGGACTCAAGTTATTCCCTCTATGGTCATATTGACACCCAGCTCTACCTGATAGCCTACAGGGAATCCTGGTTCTCCCACACTGTCTCAAACTTAACAGTGATAAAACTGTGGTCCTGCTCGCTGGCACTAAATCCACTCTCTCCAACATAAATAACTTTTCTATTTCTGTTGACAACTCCTCTGTTTCTCCCTCTCACCAGGTTAAGAGTCTGGGTGTCATCCTCGACAGCACTCTGTCATTCCAGTCCAACATTAACAATAGCACTCGCTCAGTGGCACTCTCTTATGCAATATCTCACGTCTGCGCCCGTCTCTCACACCCCACACAACTGCTATTTTGGTCCACGCCCTGGTTGCATCCCGTCTTGATTATTGTTATTCCCGTCGGTTTGGCTTAGCTGACAAGTCCCTTCAAAAACTTCAACTGGCTCAGAACTGCTTCCCATCGCTCCTGTCCTGCATAAACTTCACTGGCTCCCTAATAAATTCCCTATAATCTATGAAATTGTAGTAATCGCCTACAAGGCCATCAACGACCTCACCCGTCTGTATTTCACTGAGCTCCTCTACATTAACAAAGCCAGTCGTACTCTCAGGTTTTCCTCCTCCATCCAGCTCCCCCTCCCATCAGACAGTTGGTCCACCATGGGGTTGAGAGCTTGTCTCTGGACTCCCTACTAGGGCTGCACGATTAATCGTTAAAAAAATCGCGATCTCGATTCATGCTTGAACGCAATCTCATTTCCAAATGACGACGATTTAAAAAAAAAAAAAAAAAAAAAGATTTTTTTTTTTTTTTTTTTTTTAAAGATGGCTGCATAAAAAAATGACTAGGCCTATGTTCTAGGTTGTTGTAGTCCTGTCATGGTCAACTATCATGTTGTCATGTTTGTTATATTTTGTTAATGATTGTGGATTACATTTGGAGAAACATCTACCTTTCTCATCACCTGACACATATTGCACATAAATATTGTTAAAATTGTTATTGTTAAAATTATTTAAAGACAAGAGAGATGTTTATTGTTTTTATGTTCAATGTCAGCTGTTACAGCAAAAAGCAGCCAGAGGAATAATTTGTTGCTTCAGAACTACAGGATCTGTTACAAGTCCCCTTTCTGAAAGGGTGTTCAACTCAGGGAGGAACAAATATTGTTCAAAATTGTTATTATTGTTTAAATTATTCAAAGGTTTGTGTAAAGAAGACAAGAGATGTTTATTGTTATTATATTTTTGTTCAGCTGTTGCAAAGTTAAAGTAATAAGTGCAATAAATTTTATATTGGAAAAAAATTGTGAGAGAATCGTGATCTCAATTCTAAGCAAAAAAATCGTGATTCTCATTTTGTCCAGAATCGTGCAGCCCTACTCCCTACCACAGGATATCAAACATTCCTTTAAAACACACCTTTTTAGACAGGCATATTCCATCTAAATCTGGGACTGGAATAACCTCAATTTTGCTTTTACTATTTTTACTATTATGTTTTACTGTGTTCTTTTTATATTTTGACATGTTATTGTAGTAGTAGAATAAACCTTTTTTTGTATATACAAATCTCAACCTACAAGGATAAACTAAAAAGCAGTTTTTACGTCAAATCCATAAAGGGGTCAGAACAGATCCAGTTTGGTGACATTCACAGATCTCTGAAGTATGGA
Source organism: Cololabis saira (assembly GCF_033807715.1). Taxonomy (NCBI): domain Eukaryota; kingdom Metazoa; phylum Chordata; class Actinopteri; order Beloniformes; family Belonidae; genus Cololabis; species Cololabis saira. The sequence continues at coordinate 23,974,043 of NC_084591.1, read as the reverse complement.
CACAGTTGAGATTGATTGACGTGGAAGATAACACACAACATTAACCTCAGATACATCTCTGAAAGGCCTGAGGAACAGAGACCTACAGGCCAGTCCTTGTTTAGAGAGGAAAATGCCATCCTGGCCTGAGTCTGGCCCAGTCACTGAGCCAGACAGCAAACATCTGAAGTCAAGTCTTACCGAACGACCGAGGTAAATGTAAGATGATCCAAAGATGCAAAGTTTCAATAATGCAGTGATACAGATATGGAGAAAAATCCACCATTACCTATTAAATAGCTGCAAACTGACACATTTAATGCCAAATTTGTTACTGGTTTAACATAAATCTATCTTTGCTTTTTATTTTAATTCAACTAAATGATTTACATAAAACAAATAAAAATGGCACAGATAAAAGTGATGGTACCACTAACAACACAACAGTAATTATTGACAACAAACAACTGCTGTAGCTCTCAAAGAGACTTCTGAATATGTCAGGAGGTATTTTGGCCCACTCTTCCTGAACAAACTACTCCAGCTGCCTCAGCTTTGAAGGGTGTCATCTCCACAATCCATATTTTGACCTTCACTGATTTGACCCATAATAAGTATATACTTTGTATTTCCTGCTAAATGCATGGTCTTTCTTTGTTGTTGTTTTTTTGTATTGGTTCACAGTTGTCCTTTAAATAAGATGTGTAGTAGAAAACTAGCTCATTGTAGCTCATTATACTGTAATATCATTTTCTTTCCATTTAACTTTTTAAGATCATTGCTCTAAAAAAGGTGCCTCATTTAATTTTCTTTTTATCTTATTTTGAAAAACCACAGACTAGTGGAGAAATATAATTGATCATTATAGTTCCAGCATGCTTTAGTCTCTGTTTGACTGGTCTTTATTGTAGAAAAAAAGCAGTGTGATGGAGCAATCTGGTGACAAAATATCATAAAAATGGCTGGCAAAGTCTTTTGGTCTATTTTCTTGATACTATTCACAAACTATTTAAGTTAACCTTGACACATCTCATGGGGGCAGAAAGGGTGTATGGCAGAAAAAGGTTGAACAAACTACCGGTACTTTAAATGGAGGGCGTATTTTCTTGAACATGATTATAATGCCATTATTTATAGTTATTTTAGTTGCATCAATAAATCTCCCCAGGCTACTTTTGAATATCCTGGTATAATGAACAAAAACATATCCTCTTTTCATACTTTTGTTGTGTTATTCTGTCTAATAGCTACTAAAATCATGTAGGTAGACATTTGTTTAATTTCATAATTCCCAGGGCCATCGAAGCGTTATCTGGTGCATTGTGTCAGTTTTTAGTCCCTGAAGTACCATATTAACAATCATTAAGCGGAGGATTGTAATCTTATTATGAGCATACCTATAGCCTCGATAATAACTTTTTCATAATACTGATTTACTTGCATGTTTTTTACTACAACAATGACATTTCCCTTCAGGGTTTATTGAACTTACAATAACTGAATTTTGTGTTTAAAACCATAAAAACACCATGAAAGTAGCACAGCCAACACTGTTAAATCGTTGAATAAACAAAGAACAATTAAAATTTGACATTAAAAATCCCAAACCCACTCTATTGACAAGAAAGCATATTTTTTTTTGTAAGGAGATAAAAAAGTGGTGTTAATTAATTTTCCATGTAATGCCCTCATACATTTTACCTCCTCATATATTTGTTCTGATTTTTAATAATTCACAAAAGCTGATTATATGTCTGGGCTTTTAGGTGTTTGTTATCATAATGATCTCAGCTTGTTTCCAGTGAAAGTGTCCGTCAGAAGTTCAAGAGCAGAGTCATCTAACCTATGTGGAAAGAATAAGTGAATCATATCATTACTCCCCCAGAGCTGAAATTTAATCCCAGGATACAAGACTAAGTGAGAATGCTATCGAATCCATGCATGGAACAACCATTGCAGAAATAGATAAATGATCTCTAAAAGACAACCACTTTGCATTGCAGTCCTCCTCTGCAGAACTGATTTCTTAAAGAATAGCAGTTACTGTTAAAAAAAAAAAAACAGAAAAAATGAAACAAAAAGGTTAAGTAACTTTAAATAGAGCAGATTACCCACATGCAGAGGAATATCTGAAGCCTGAACGATGTAGTCTAATAACATCTGCTGTGTTTCAGATTAAACAAACTAAACTCAGACGGACCTCAAAAATGGTGTGCCCTGGCTGTCTACCTGACTTGAAAGAACATGTTCTTTGTGCGCTGAATCCTTGACATTAATTCTTTGTGAGTGTGACATTCCTTGGAGTCCAGCAGTCACAGGCAGCAGAGAGAGAAAAAGTTTTTTTTTTTTTTTTAAGTATCGTAAAGAAGGAGCGGAAAAATAAGAAGAGAACTGAATGGATAGAAAAAAGTCACAATGAAAGACTAAAAGGTTAATGAGGAGGTCAGGTGAAAACCCAGACTGAACAAGATAAAAAAAAAGCAGCAGGAAAGTACTTAACGGAATATAAAGGGAAACAAAAAAGGGGAAGCTTAAAAAAATGGGATGTTAATAAAATGTTTTATCTTAACGTAATGAAAGATGGATCTGCCTTCAAGGTGCTTTGCTTTACATTCACTCTTATCAAAAGCTCTCTCTCATGTACTGTAATATACACCACAGACAGGGCTTTTATTTTGGTCCTCTTACATCACTGACAACAAACATGTTCAGGTTTATCGGACTTTAAAGCTTATATTTCAGTGTTATGATACGCCAAAGTATTAAAATGTCTGCAGAATATAGCTGTCAAAATGTTTAGCAGGATTAGTGATGATGATTTTCTAAGCAGGATTAAGAATGCCAAAACATTTTGTGCATTTATTTAAACTGCGTGCGGATAGGAAGAGCGCTCACAAGCTCAAGTAAAGTGTTGTACTTAAGTATCCATGTTAGAGCTTATTTCTCCTGTATATGGCCTATAGAATGAAATGGATACAGCAGAACGATGAATACATTTGACTTGAAATCCTGTTCTCCCTATTTTGTGCTGAAAGAACACTATTGCATCATGTTCAAATGATACGATACAAGAAAACCCAAGTGCCCCAAGCCAAGTTTATAGACCGCATCCTGCATCAAACTAGCATGACAGCCGTTGATAGGTGACAGGGAATCTTTTGGTGATACCTAGGGGTGTCAAGCGATTAAAACATTTGAGAGGTTAATTAATTAAGATTTGTAATGAATTAATCTAATTAATCTCACCTAAAAATTGCTTAAAATCGCCCTCAACTTGAGGTGTTTTCCTTTAAATTCATTACATTATTGTGGCAGATCAAAGATTGATATATAACAGCAAAAAAAGTGGCTTTATAAAGTCATTTATTTATTTTTTAACAGACTTGAACAGATGCAGTTCTAGCCATTTACATCCACTTGGCAAGAACAGTCGCCAGCCTCTCTGTCGCAGACGTGCGCATGCGCGCGGTGCTCTCCTCGAGTTTAGTCTTGAGAAGAGCGTTGCTGTGGCAACATCGTTGCTGCTAACGTTAGCTGTGGCTGCGCTCGCGACCGGGTGCTTTGCGTTTATGTGGTAGTTAAACTTAAGCTGCCTGTCTCACAAACACAGATTTCACAATAAAGGCAACTCGCAAACAGAAAAAGTAAAGTTAGAGATTAAAAAACATGACGCGCTAAATGTGCCTGTCAATAATTAATCGCAATTAACGCTCTAATTTGACACCCCTAGTGATACCATATATTGAAGAAAGTTGAAGCAGATGAAAGGAGGATACTGCTAATCGAGTGTGTGGCACATTAGATACACGTTTACAAAGACAGAATATGATCATACCACATATATGGATAGCAAAATCTTACAATTGCTTGATGAGAAAGTAGATCTGACCTTCATTGTATCTTTGTCTGGACACACTTCCTGGTAATGCACTGGGTACGCCCTCATACAGTCCTTCTCCCACAAAGTCTGTGTAAAAAAGCATAAAAGACATGACGGCCATCCAGCTGCAAAGCTGAGCCAGGCACAGCTGCCTCATCACCCGCGGGACGTGGCAGTAGCTCCTGAAGATGGCCGGAGTCATGGAACAGCATGTTCTCAGTAAACAGAGTAGCGGTACCGCCTTGAGCGGCGTCAGCTTGCACTTAAGCAGGTAGCAGCAGGAGCGTGGCAAGCCATACCAGCCGGCCGCCATTGCACCAGTCCCTGATTCCAGTAAAGATCCTGATTCTGCCAAGCTGCCGCTCACATGTGAGGGTTCCTCAGACACCTTCATGGTAATGAGCACACTGGGGACGAAGATGAGGATGAGGAGAAAAAAGAGGCACTCGGCCTGGCCTCCGAGGTAAACAGAGAGAAAGCCACGACTCCAGTCCAGCGCCGGTAACAAATAACCCACGCAGCCTCCCAAGCTGACCATGAAAGAGAACATGGCGAAGGCTTGCCCACAGTCCTCCTCGTCTCGGTACAGGTCCGACAAAAGAGCCTCCAACGGCGTGAAGCACACCTGTCCACAAAAGTCAAGGAGCCCTACACCAACGATAAGGAAGGTCACCTGGAACAAATGAAAGAAAACAAGTCATATTTTACACTAAACTCTCATCTTAAAATGGCTTTATCGTTACTTACTGTACATAAAACACACAATGTGCTTTAAAAAGATCAATACTGGCCATATGACATACAACATCTTTGGTATCTTTATCCAAATTCTTTTTTTCCCCTGATTAACATGGTGGTTTCCAGAATGATCAAACAAGTACATTTCAAGTAAATGTTCAAACACACACATTTTTTGTTTAGCGTATCACTCCCCAGCTTCATGTCTTTATCCAAACAGATGGGTTACGGTACATCACAGAGGTTCAAGTACAACTGGTGGCAGAAAACGGTTCTGATCCTGCCTCATTTGGCAGAACCAAGCCCTCAGACATGACGGAGTAGTTAACTGTCCCAACCTCCAAAACGATTAACAGAAATTGTTCTATATTCATAGTTGCCGTTGGCCAAGAGCAGAAGATGACTGTGGATCAAAGCCAGGAAAAGAGTGCACAAGTATCAAAGGCACCAAAGTCTCTGCGGCCACTTTATGGCTGAAAATGCAAAACTCTGATCTCATATCACACTACTGTAACTACAGAGGGAACATAATTATATGCATCTTAGGATTCATATACACACACACGGATGCTCCTTTCAAATCGACACTGGGCCTCTTAAAGGCAGATGTACTTCAAGCCTTACAATTACACATTTAGAAATGTATAACTTTCATTTTCGAGAACTGTGTCAGTATCTGGTAAGTTCTGCATATTTGATACCAGTCACACAGATATAATCATCACCAGACGAGCCAACAATGTAATCAGTTACAGTAACTGACTGTCGCAGACGGCGCCAACCGTCACACGTCTTATACACCATGTTTTCAGTTGGTTAAATTCCTGTTAAACATTAGAATTAAAACTACGCAAACAACTTTGTTAATTTACTTAATTTATTTAATGACGTTATTTTTACAATTTCATGGTGGGTTTTAACTCCTAGACGTCCACTTCTTCTGCACAAATAATTTAATATGCATTTATTTTCCTCGCATGATATATACGTAGAAAAATATGGAAATTAAAAGGAAACAAATTAAGTCATTTTGACCAACCTGGAGAGTCTGTCCCCCCCAAGCAAAATATCTGGCCAGGATATCAGCATGGGGGATGATAAAAAGTGCCAGGAGGACTCCCAGGGAAAACAGCCAGATGAAAGGCCGCCGTCTGCCGTAAGTGCTGTTGCAGTGGTCACTGGCTGAGCCAATCAGAGGGATGAACAGCAGGCCAAGAACCGGACCAATACCTGTGGTTACAAACAGGGATGGAAAGGGGATTTCAGAGACTACAGACATAGCATCAGGAAATGCACAGTGGATGTGGAGATGCTTCAAATATATTCAACCCATGATGCGAAAAAAAGCCCTAACTCATAAGTGTTGAAACAGACAAACCCCCCCCCCTACAAACCCCTGACACAATTTCATATGCTTTTGTTCCGCACTTGCCAAAAACATATGCACATATGAAATGTTTCCATTTTGCCTTGCGAGGCAGTTGAATGCTCAAAAGGGTTGCGAAATTCCACCGAAGAAAGAATCCATCCAAAGAGAAACCAAAAATATTCTCCACTACCTACAGATATCCATTTTAGCCTTTTACTGGCCCTCTCAGCTCCTTCTGGCTGCTGATGGTATGATGCCTCGTCCATCATCAGCGACTGCTCCTGCAGATGGGCTGCTGCCTGAAGGTAGCAGCGTCACAGGTGGCTGTCCGGCTAATTAGAACATGCCATGTTGCAGCGGCCGCTCAAATACAGACAAGCTAAATCCAAAATTATTCAATCTTAAATGTGGATTTTGACCTGTAAAACCAGTGGCCTTCTCCTTATACTGAGGAAGAACTTCAAGATCAGCATTTCTTATCGAAGCCTAAACAATCTCTTATGTCTGTCCTAATGCACATGCTAACACAGAGGCCTGCTCATAACAAATGTCTGAAAGCCCCACTGAAGTTAAAACAATACAGCAGTACAGCATGTTATGCAACTTTGACAAGAGATGTATGCACAGACAGTTGGTCCCATACCAGCACAACAGGCAGGTAAGTAAAGGGAGAGAAAATGTCAGCAGCCAAACAGTCAGCTGCTCCAGCACATTTCTCCCTACTGCAGCTGCGAAGGCCCATCATAACAATCCTGACCCTCCAGAGCTGTAGGATTCACTAGGTCACACACTCTCCCCACTTAGTAACTGCTCTCCCTGAAACACATGGTAACACACACACTTTCCCATCTCTGAACAGCTTTGCTGCTTCTAACTCGTGTTTACAGGCATGCAGATTCATCCATTACTGTACTCTCTAGAATATATAACCCAGAGAATAATATATATATATATATTCTCTGAAAACCCGATTTTCGATTTAGATTTTTTTGGTAAAACTACAAAAGACAATGGAATAAATTGTTTCAAATATTTTATCTTTATTTTTAAAGAAAAATAGCAAACAAATTTCCCTATTGGGAATGAAGTGCAATTGAAAGATACTGTAAATCCTCCTTGAGTTTAGTAAAGTGACAACATTTACAATTTTCTTGACCAAACAAAGATGAGACGGGCTGCAAAAAAGGAAAATCGATTTTCCGATTTTCCTTTTTTAACATCGATTTTGATTAATAAATCCGATTTAGATTTAAAATCGATTAATCACACAGCCCTAATATATATATATATATATATATATATATATATATATATATATGTATATATATATATATATATATATATATATATATATATATATAGACTTAATTAAGAGAGTAACATTTGGTTGTGTGCGTTTCTTCATTTGAAGACTCAGGTTAATGCACTTTTCTTAAATGATATCCTCGAAGCAAGATACTTGAGAACAGAACAACTGGAGAATAGAGCAGCCAACAAAAGGACGTTGGATAAAGTAGAAAGCAGCAGTCTGACACTTCTACCTAGGGAAATTAGTTAGAACACTCCCAAGGTACCATATCTGTCTTCATTTAAATAACGCTCCACCAATCCATTTAAATACAGGGATAAGAAAATTAGGGTGAATTCCATTTTCAGATTAGCTTCCAGCGCAGCATGTTTGGGAAGAACTCTACAACGATGACCCCCCCCCCCCCCTCCTAACACCAGCAGCTGTTTAGGAAGTGTGAAGAGTACAAGTGTATATTGTTTCATCTTTATATTTAAATGGGCACATGTGTCATGCACATGGATCTTCCTGGATTCATGGAATTCTATCCATCATCTGTAAAGTCACAAGGCAGAGCTTGAAAGAGACGCCTTTAGTGAAGAGGACCATGTGAATACCATTTAGGATAGTACAACCATTCACATCACTTACAAGTAAACTCTGTAAAGTTACACTGCATATTTGCATACCATACACAGGAGGATATTTTGGGCATTTACACACGTGCAACTAATTTCCAAGCACTAAAACGTCTTTGTAGGTACACAAATGATACCAGTTTTTCTTTTTGTTAAAATAAAATTGATTATTTTTTGCTCTAAACACTAGATTGTCAGAAACAACATATGCACAGTCAGTCAGAAGAATAAAATACAGATTTTTTTCGAAGAAAATTTTGCTCCAGCTGCACACGTTTCAGGGAATACTTGAATGTGAAATTGGATTAGCTGCAGCCCAGAGCGTGCAGCTGCAGTTAGCAGAACTCCAAACTACTCACCATTCATCACCATTATCCTGGTTAATATCACAACATAACAGAAAACTTTTACTTTCTAGGGACGAGTCATTTTCTAATATGGACTTAAAATTAATACTTTGAGTGCCGCTTTCTTCTTAATTCCATTTCATATACTGCTTAGCAGTTGTCTGCAATACTGGAACTAAAGCTTTTTTTTCCTGCATGGTTTTGAGCCATCAAATCAAGTTTTCCACAGTCTGAAGGGAAATGGATGGGCGTCCACATCTTCCCTGAAAAGACCTGTGATGTGCTAAAGGCTTTCATCAGCAACTAGATTTTCCTGTGCCTGGAACACGGTCAAGAGGATGTGAAGGAGTCTTGTTTCATTTCAGACAACATAGTTAAAATACATATGCATGTGCGCGCGCACAGTGGGGCAAAAAAGTATTTAGTTAGCCACTTATTGTGCATGTTCTACTGCGTAGAAAGATGACAGAGGTCTGTAATTTTCATAATAGGTAGCTTTCAACTATGGGAGAGAAAAATAGAAAAAGAAATCCAGGAAATTACATTGTAGGATTTTTAAAGAAGCAATTTGTAAATAAATTATGGTGGAAAGTAAGTATTTGGTCAATAACAAACAAGCAAGATTTCTGGCTTTCACAGACCTGTAACTACTTCAGTCCTCCAATCGTTACCCGTATTAATGGCACCTGTTTTAACTCGTTATCTGTGTTTAAAAAAAAAAAAAGACACCTGTCCACAACCTCAAACAGTCACACTCCAAACTCAACCATGGCCAAGACCAAAGAGCTATAGAAGTACACCAGGAAGAAAATTGTAGACCTGCACCAGGCTGGGAAGACTGAATCTACAACAGGCTGGTGTGAAGAAATCAACTGTGGGAGCAATTATTAGAAAATGGAAGACATACAAGACCACTGATAATGTGCATGTACATCTTTGGAGGGAGTTGAAAGTCCGTGTTGCCAGCGACAGCCCCAAAACTCCCTGCTCTAGAGGAGATCTGCATGGAGGAACGGGCCAAAATACCAGCAACAGTGTGTGCAGACCTGGTGAAGACTTACAGGAAACGTTTGACCCCTGTCCAACGTTTCCTGCCAACAAAAGGTTATGTTCCAAAGTACTGAGGTGAACTTTTGTTATTCCTTTTTTCCATCATTTACAAATACATTCTTAAAAAATCCTACAATGTGATTTCCTGGATTTAAAAAAAAAATAGGTTTTTCCTCTTTTTGTCTCTCGTGGTTGAAGTGTACCTACAATGATAATTATAGACCTCTCATATTTTTAAGTAGGAGAACTTGCACAATCAGTGGCTGACTAAATACTTTTTTGCCCCAATGTATGTGCTCATGCGGGAACACACACAAACTATTCCCGTGTTTGACTAAAGAAAAAAGATATTTAATATAAAATGTACATTAATAAAGGTGTGATTTCAAATGATTTGATACATTATCAAGCACTACAGAATAAAGCTTTATACTGCAGTATAAAACTGAAAACAGATCCCTGTCCAAACCCCCCTACTCTGGTTTGACCTAGATTGATTAGCTACAGAACATTTAAATGAATAAAAGAAAACTGAGTATTTGAGCTGCAGCTGAATCTTCTGCTGTCTGATAATAAATCATATTCAAGGCTGTTTTAACACAATGCAGGGTGTTTATTTGATAACTTGTATTGTAAAAAAATAAAAACTTTATTCTTGAACAATAGAGTGGTGAAGATGGAAAGATGACTTCAGGTGAAGCAAAACATCACATTTTCCTCAAGCTGATAATCTTTGAATCTTCCCAATTAAAACATCTTTTTTTTTTTTAAATAACACCTATAGTTTAGTAATCTTAAACATGTAGAGAAGACATTTTCAGTTGCTTCCACCCACTGGCCTTGTTTCACACAAACAGCAAGGCAACAACACAGCCCTTCAGGAATTTTTATGGCGATATGACATGAGACTCTGAGGACTTCGTCATCATACCTTATTTGACTAACTATTGAAATTAACAGGAATGGAAACTAAAGGAAAATACAGACGTGTCTGCACGTATAAGTGCAGTATAATAAACGATAACAGAAATGGCTGAATGCCACTGCTTTAGGAGACTGACGAAGCCATCAATGTCATATATTTCACGCCTGAAAAACGTCTTCAGTTTGAGGTAGTGTCTGCTGTCTTTAAAACACTATGTAATTACTAAACTGACAAAACAACAGAATATATGGCCACAGATTTCAGTAAAGACCTCAATTAAGTGTTTATGACTTGAACGGAAAACAGATAAGAGCCCTGAGGCAAAGTCACAAAGTCACACCCCAGTGCAACACCTCCACTCCCACAGGTTATAGATCACCAATGAAGAAAGTGACTTTTTGTGTCATGTCAATCTACACATGTAGGAGACTGCTGCTTGTTCTGTTTCACAAGACTTTTCATGACGGTAGCTAATTATTATAGTATTATTATAGTAATAATTAATAATAGTTAATTATTAAGTAGCTTCTGACTAGTATTATGGCTGATAAATAAATGAGCCTGATAGCTCCTCACTTACCTAGCACCATGGTCATGTAGCGCTCCTCTACTCCAGCTTCCAGCAGCAGTGGGGGCACGTACGTGATCCCAGCTGCCACACAGATCTCCAGGCCACAGGTCAGGGAGTTCAGCAGGACGAGACGCCACTGAGACCTCCATCCAGGCATATTTACAGGGGCTGGCTCGCCTTTCCTCTCCTATGGGTTGGCCACTACTGAGGGCTGGGGAGAGGGGAGGGATCCAGACCAGGACAAGGAGGGGGGCAGCACTGGGAGGCAGATCGTGCCCCACTGAGACACAGAGGCTGTCGGGGCAGGACAGCGGCAAAGACACTTGGAAGTCTCAGATGACCTGGAGGATTCATTCTCTTCTCTGCATTCTGGATCTGAGGAACAGAGGAAAAAGCAGCAAGATGAAAGAAAGGCTCAAATATGACAGCCACCCTGTGTCATAAGCACAAGTACATACATATATGTGTACACACACCAATTAAATAGAGGACCAAGTGTATGGGTGGTCATATACAGGTTAATACACCTGGAAGTCGAAAGCCTTACATTACATAAGGAATGTCATCAGTAACGGGTTTCTCAGTGTAGACTGCGATTTAGCCGGAATACATCATATTTTCAAGAAGGATGTAAATGTCAAAAACAGCTCTTCATCAACAGTTCGACAACAGGAACAACAAGAAACAGATAAAGGAGATGAGTCAGTTGGAGTGACGTGGCAATCAATTTGACAAGCAAAATCTCTCTGCAACTGCCGTTTGATTTTTTGTTTTAATGATCGTCAAACACAAGGTTAATGTTGTACATAATCCAGTACTTTTAAATAATGAAAGGCATGTTTTTTCTCTCCCAGCTCTCTATTCTCCACCTCTCCTTTACTTCTCCATAGCCACCAAGGAATGGCATACACCAGTTACCCAGCTGGTGATCAGAATGGACTGAAATCTTATACCATAAATAACAACTTCACTGTTTAATAGCTGTTTGTATCAAATTGCAATTTGCCTTGCGTGTGACAGATGATCATTGATGCACATGACGATGGAGGAACATACTGGTCTGTGTCAGTCACTCCAACATATGCTTTGTCTGTAAGGAATGTACTGTATGTGTGTGGGTGTGTGTGCATGTGCACACCCTGTAGTAAGTGGTTAAGTCATGCAAGTACAGCCACACGTAGGAAGAAACGATAAATTAAATATCTATCTATCTATCATATATATATATATATATATATATATATATATATATATATATATATATATAGACAGCTCAGACTGGAGGCTCTCATTATACAGCTTATAATAAAAATGCCAGTGCCATGACTACTGTGGTAAAACTGAAAGCTCACTGTAAGCATTACATTTCTCGCCATTGTATCCCTTAAAAATATTAATATTATAGATATGTTTTGTACGTTTTGACCACAAAAAAAACATTGGCTACTCCAGATAGTTTTGAAAAGAAAACTAAGAAATAACAGGATCAAGTAAATTAGAAATCCGTTTATTTGTTGGTGGCATTAGAATAGAAACAAGGAATGTCCATGACCTAACAAAATATCAGTTTATGCTCCTCACTGTGATTTCTTTACAGACATTTCATTTGTACAAATACTTCTGTCTAGTAACCTGGATCACTAAATTTTTTGATTTCCAGCGACAGAGAAAGCCAGTTCTGAAATTCCAGTCTGATTTTTAAGGAAATAACTTACACCAAACAATAACTCGTTCGGCATTTTGAGGACAGCATTGAATTTTCAATTAAAAACAGACCTATGAGGTCTCTGCATGACTTCAATTCAAATTATTTTGGATGGATGGGGGAAAAAACATGTGAGAACTGCAAACATCAGAAATCAATATCATAAATTGGTGACTCTGTAGTTCTAAACAATGACCGTTAAAACAAAAATTGGAAAAATCTCTGTGTATGTTGTTGAATAAAGTTAGAGATAAGCCAATTAACCTTTTTCAGTTCCAATTAATGCCAATATATACCTCCTACTAAATGTTGTTGTTATTATCTGTACGGTTACATGAGGCTGTATGAAACGCACACACAAAATATTACATCTTAATGTATTCCAAAGAAAAATCTTTAAATTTAGCCAGCAAGAGCAAACACGGTTGCAGCAAGTTTATTTGTACTGCACATTTCATTTACAAGACGATTCAAAGTGTTTTACATAAAAACATTTTTGAAAAATGCATTTCAAAAAGGTAAGAGTTCAGAGGCAGAATTAAAGACATCAGACTTAAGTTCAAAAGAATAAAACAAATGAAATGCAATAAATAAAGGTTACAATGCATTGTGGTAGATTGCTAAATTGCAGCAGTAAATAAAAAAGGTTTTCAACCCAAATGCATTCTGGGAATTTATTCCACAGGTGAGGAATGCTGCGTGGCCGCGTTTGGTTCTAACTCTGGGTTCAGAAAGTACACCTGAGGGTTCTGGTTGGTTCATAATGGACCAGGAGATCAGAGATGTACAGTATTTTGGTCCCAGACCATTCAGAGATTTATAAACCAGCAGGATTTTAACATCTAACACGGGTAAAGATCTAAGAACTGGAGTGATGTGGTCAGGAAACTTCTATCAATTTATTTCTAATACCAATGCCAAAATTAAATGAAAGGATCAAAAATCCACTTTTCTCTTTAACTCACCCTGGGTATAACTACGCTCTGAATGCAGCTGTACTCACATTTGAGTCTTCCTTTCAGATAATTTCGGCAGTTTTACAATTATTGTTTAGTGGGCATGAAATGGTCTTAAAAAATGTTGCCAATATAATTTGTCCAAGTGTTCATGACTGTGCATTACAAAAAAAAAATACACAAGTGAACTGCAACAGTCTTATTTTTGTTTCACATTTCACATCACACCTTAACAATAAATGACAAAACCTGTCAGTCTCCATTACAAGACATACTGTAAAGACACCATGTTCCTGTCAAACCTGTTCACGCAAAAAATTGAGGTCAGCCAGTCAACAACAGGCCACACCTGGTAGATGGGATACACACATACTTTTTACACAAACTGAAAAATGACAACTGACGTGGAACATCATAAGAGACTAATGAACAAACACATTCTTGAAGTATCACTACACTACATTATCTCAGATCTCTGATAAGTATCTAATGGCTTCGGGGAAAGCAAAAACGAAAGGGGTGGAAAAAACAGCTGTCCAATGAAGTCAACCATTATCATCACCATCTACCACTGAGATGTGTATTCTTTGAAAGCAGAAGGGAAGAGGCACAGTAGTTAAAAAAGCTGCAAACACAAAACCAGGGTGCTATATTTGCATTTGCTGTTACATTTCTCTGCCAGTGCCACCCATCTGTTCCCCTCAAGCATATAAATGGATGTCATCACACCCAACAAGACTTAGTCGATGACACAAATGTGTTCAGACAGTATTTCAGGGATCTGTACAGCTAAGCTATGTCAATTAGTCAATGTCTGACTGGAATGGCATTACTGACAAACAATGGCATGACAATTAACTATAATGTACTCTTACTTAAATTACTAATGTAATTTTAAAAACTGATTTTCAGGTGCCTGATAAACAGACCAAACTGGTTCTATGAGATGAAAGATATAGTCCTTGATGTAACATTTAACTCTGGATAAGAATAAGATGAGATAAGCCCTTTGGGAATTCACTAGTAAAGAAGGGTTAGAGGACATGAGAACTTCTAAGCTGTTTTCTAAACATCTTACAGTGTAAAGTACAGCTTGGACATTTTTGGCAAACTGCATTTTGGGGAAAAAACAACAAAAACAACCTACTAGTACTACAGTATGCAGTTTGAGAAACAACCACACACATTATTAGCACTAGCACTTCCAGCAATAGGGCAGCACTTGTGTCCAACTGGACTCACGGCAGTCTGACCAGCACTGATCCGGCTGGACCCTACTATGGGATTTCTTGCTTGTGTTGTTCTCTCAGATGTAAGTTGGTTTGGATAAAACCGTCTGCTAAATGACAGTAGTAGTAGTAGTACATGACAGTAGTAGTATTAATCTCTTATTCATGGTTTAATCCTGTTTTACAAGCTTCTTCTTGTGTTACAAGATCACTTAAGAGGAACAGGCAAAAACCAAAAGAATAAAAAATGACACTCAGTAAGCAAAGCATACACTCCCCAAGAAACATAGTTGGTCAACAATATCGCTGACAAAACAGGAATTCACCCATGAAAGTTGCATGACAAGCAAGTTTTAATGAAAGCAGAAGCAGACCCTTAACACAGTAATGTTCAGGGCAGGGAAACATGCTGTCTAACTGGAATCTTAACAAAAGCTGTTAGTCATCACAGCAATGTCTGCTCCATGGCAGAACTTGAAATGAAGAAGAACTCGATGTACTTTGTGCAATAAAAAAATGCAACACTGCAGATGTTAGGAGCTAGTAATAATACATGCTGCATTGAAGGATGACGTTGTTGACCTTGTCGACGTTATAAGACTACATATGCTGGTACTTACATACACAGCATTTGATTGCAACACAATGTGGAAATGAAGAGTCAGCATCGAAAGCATTGATGTTAGAGACTTAAAAACATACTGAGAAAACTCAAGCTACAGTAATTCAATTCAATTCAATTTATTTGTATAGCGTCAAATAACAAAGGTCATCTCATAACGCTTCACAACACGAAAAACAGAGATAAAAGTGATTAGATATAACACATCATAGAATAATGTATAAAAATATAAGCATCAGAAAAAGATCAGCATCAGTGATAAAAGTGATCAGATATCACACATAAAATAAAACACAAGCATCAGAAAACATCAGCATCGGAGAACAGCAAAACATCTAAAGACAGCCAAATGCTGAAAAAACTTTTTACACTTTCACAAGGTGGTTTTTCAGACGCGTCAATAATCAAGTTTACCGTATTTTGCAGACCGTTATAAGGAACAATATCAATCCACAGGTGTATTTTCATATGTAAGGTATACCGGGTTATAAGGTCCATGATACAACATATATAAAGCAAAACAAAACAGTCTGGTAAGTCAAACTTTATTCAACTCATTCACAACTCAGAATATCATTCAGTTGTGACAAATACACTCACATTTTAAATCATGCGTGTTCCACAAATAAAAAGTGGCAGAGGTAAGCGTAGTACTACGTCCTGTTCTCTGATTGGTTCATCGTTGCCAGCGACAGCAGACAACTGAAATTAGTGTGAGTTTGGAACAAAATTGTATTCCAACATTTATTGGATTTTGATGTAGATTTGAAAATGAGGTTTACGCTAAAAACCTAATGTTGGCTTGACGTCTAATTATAGTAAGGTAATATTGACTAGATGTTGGATGATGGTTGCTTGCCAGAGCTACATAATTAGTTTTCTAATGTTGTCTGACATTGAAACCCGTATCCAACCAAGGACTGACTTTAATGTGTCAGCTGAACGGTCCGACAATCAATCAACCGGAGCGGCTTTGTTGCAACCAAAGTCGCACTAAAACATTTTGACAGATTTTTGAGCGCAGTGTGTACCACATTAAAGTCATCAAAATCTAGTTACCAGCTGCTTTTTAACAACATTAACATGATGGTGTTGTTTGATAACACTACTTAAATCAATATATATTATCGCATTGCAAAACGCCTTTGCCTAGAGGTGGGCGATATGGAAAAAATATATCACGATCTTTTTTTTTTTTTAATAAAACCACGATTTCGATTTTATCACAATCTTAAATTGGAAAAAGAAAAACATACAATTTAGATGTTCTGAACTTTGCGTTCAATCTTTTCTCTGCATTCAGAGTAGAGACGTGGCATGGCAGTGCTGGAAAAGTATTTACGGCTGGGCAGCTACTTTAAGCAGGCGTATGAACCCCTCGTTTTCTACCCTCTTGAACGGTACCATGTCCTTTGTGAGATAAAAGGTAACAGCTCCCGTTACGTCTTTCCATTGCTTGCTTGACTTGTCATATGGCAATGCCTTTGTCAAATGCCTGTTTATGTTGTCTGTTTTGGTCTCACGCTAGCTGCTGACTCCGCCTGCGGTGCCGCCGGGCCCCTCACTGTTTGGCTCTCAGCATACTGCTCGGGGTGCTTCCTCTTCAGGTGATTAAACAGATTTGTCGTGTTACCACCCGACGTGCGAACCGTTTCTATGCACACTTTGCAAATTGCATTTGTTTGAGCTTGATCACTTGCAGAAAATCCAAACCAATTCCATATAATTGAGGGCAATTTTTTTTTTTGCAACCATCTCCTTTTGGCTTTCAGCCATCGCTCTCCATGTGCTACCACTACACACACAAACAAGTAGGCGGGTAGGAAAGTGCGGTCCTACCCATGATTCACTATGATTGGTCGGTCAGGTTGACGGCGCCAGGACATCTGGTGAGTCGGTGCGTCAGCATAGAACTGCAATTTATAGAATGTGCCTTAGACGATCCCACGTTTCTGCAGTTTGAAAGATCGTCTTCACGTTGTAAACCTTCACGATCTAATATTATCATATCGCCCACCCCTAACTTTGCCTCTATATAATCATTTGAATTATTGTCCACCGTCTTCTTCTGTTGACACTTCTCGCAACCGTAGTGGCAGCAGTTGCAATAATATGACATATGACAACTAAAAGATGTTTTTTTGGTCCATCTTCTTTAAAGTAAAGTCTCACAGGCTGAGATACAGAGAGAGAGAGTACCCAGCAAAGCATTTTTTTTTATATACTCTGTCATACTAAATTTTGGTGCATAGGTAGGTTTTACAGGATACTCTGACTTTCCCCTTTCTGAGTACAGGACACTGATTTGTCTTTTTTTTTTAAACTCTAAGCATTTTTTTCCATGTCGTACCTTGAGGTTTGTTCCAAATTACAGAGACTGGGATTGTGAGTCTTATAATTAAACAGTTAAGTTCCATTTTTAAGATAAATCTGTCTGCCCTGTGACCTGTGAATGCAGTCCATTTAGCTTGATTTAGATCTGTCACATTATCAGCACATGCACTTCGTTCATTTTTTTCAGAACAGACATCACTGGTTATAAAAACTTTGCTGGTTTTTTTAGTTATGAAAACCCAAATTCATATACTTGATTGATTCATGTTTTACTGTGGGATTAACACATTTTCTGTGATGTGAAGGAGGGATGTGTGAAATTCTGAAGGCATATTTGGGAGGTGATAACTCAAGTGAGGTGCAGTAAGCTTAGATAGCAACACTGTTAAAATTTACCAGCATTTCACAATAATTAACAGTATTATTTCACAGTAACTTGTTGTAATTAGGTTTCCCTGTAATATCCCAATGAATACCTGTAAAAAGTACAGTATCCTTGGATTTTACAGTATTTAACTCTTGTTTTACAGTAAAATCCTGCAATCTAAAACCTGCTGTTATATCACAACAAGGTCTGTAATATCACAGCAACACAGTAAAAAATGCAAGGATTTCACAGCATTAAACAGTATTATTACAGTGAAATATTGTGTTGAAATGCACCCTGGGAAGTCACATGACCTAACCGAACTACTATTTTGAACTGAAGGCGCCATATCCCACATTTCTCTTCTGGGCTGAATGGAGAAGGTAAGCAGCATGCATGTTTGCAGCACTTACACCCATGTTATTTTAATATGATAATAATATTTACTTTCAAATGAACGTTTATTGCATGACACAGTTCATATTTTGTTACCAAGGGCCCGAAATTGTTTAAAGTTCTCTTACAGCATTTGCTAATAGTAGTAAGGTTAGTAATGACGAGAGTTTCGGTATAATTTTTCATGTCACTATCACCGTTTAGACAAATGTAGTGTTTGTAAAGTTTATAAAACCAATGATGGGACAAAAATTACTAGTTATGTGTGCACATTTTTGTAATTAGTCAAGGTTATCATAGATTAGCCTGGCTAACAGTTAGCTGTTTAACTTTAATGACTTAGTGATTCAAACGGTCCATGAAAAAATATTTTTCCAGCGGATATCTTAGTTACAACGTTGTACGTTGTACTAACGTTGTACTAACGTGGTTAGTTACCCTGTGATGCCCACTTCTAGGTGTGTCAGGTGGGGCCCAGCAGATTTGCCAGAGGGGGAGACCGAGGCAACGTTGGAGAATATGAAGAGGGATATGCTGAACATCTACTCAGGCATGCCATCTACTGTCTTTTTGGGTCATTTTGTTTAGACTTTAGTAATTGGTCAAGATCTGAACATTGTGTGTGTTGGGTGGCTACAAGACCAAATTGTTACTTGGGTACTAACAATGCATTTGTATGTCTGTAAACACAGAGGAAGGAATGAATGGGGCAGAGAGAGCAGAACCAATGATGGAAAAGACATACATCATCCTGCGGAAATACCTTAACAAAGAGCCTGCTGCAGCAATGTCTGAGATCAAACAGGAATGGCCATTTCTCTTCTCTCAGAAATGCCTATTCTCACACTTTGGCCTCCTGACGGACGTCGATGTCCTTCAGAAGCTACAGGAGAAAATTAGTCGACGAGGACAGACCATCCTGGATTACTGTGCAACACTGGACAACCCCAAGATCCATGATGTCCTGGCCTGCTATGATCCAGACTCTGACAAGGCTGCCTGCATCCTGCTGCTCCTAATGTTGTACTTCAAAGAACCGAAAGAGAGTTTGATGCTTGAAGTTGATGTAAGATTTTTTATTCAAATATTTAAAATGCAAAATGAGTGATTACATTATCAACATTTACCTTGTATGATATGCTACCTCTGACCAATGAACAATATTTATCCTTTAATTTATCCTAAATCCATGCCATTGTGTGTTACTATGTTACAGCCATGTGCCACTTCTGTGGACGTCAATACTTCAGAGCTCCCCAGCACCCCCTGCTAGATCATTCAAGGTAATGTTAATTTCATGTAGTATCGACATTTCTAACAAATTATTTTGTTTTCATTCTAGAAATCTACATGATCACAATAAATAATAAATATTATAAGAATTACATTTGTATAGCCCTTTTTATCTGAAGCAGATCGCAAAGTGCTCATAACAATGTTATATCTGTTCATTTCAGGACACGATGAAGCCCTCTGGATGGCTTATATCCATCGAGGGACATGTGATGGGCCCACACCCTTTCTTTTTGAGTAGCTGCTTTCTTCAGCAGCTATTACGTCTTCAACCTTGAGTATCCTGCCACTGGATCATCAACGCTGGAGTTCATTCATAGGTATTTTATAAAGACCACATTTAATCTTCTAATTCACATTATAGTACAGGCTTCCAACTAAATGATTGTCTTGAGGTCTAAAATGCTGACAAACGAGGTAGCTGAGGCTAGCCTGGTGAGACTATCCTGATCACGCAAACTCATATTCAGTTTCGCTCTGCAGATCAGTATGGATATCTACACGTTATGCTGACAAATACCTGCTGGTCCAATCACAGCTGTGTATTCTGTTTTGGGGCAGGCTATGTGATTTCGAAACGTCTATTGCAAAATGTGAATGTATTGAATGAAGTAGAGGACATTTTCTTTAAAAGCAGAACAAAATCCTCTCAGACCCTTAATTGACAAGGATGTATTTGTCATACTTTGAACAGCGTTTAGTTTAATTTACTAACAGGTCAATTGCGTGAAGACGCATTTCAGTGGCGGCGCACGTTGATATGGCCTCTCATCAACCACTTGGCTACAACAAATTATGGTGACAGGAAGGTCTAACAAGTTTGTATTATAAATCTACCAGGGTTTGATGTGGGAAAAGGCACAGGTGAACACCTTGATAAGTGTTGCCTGCAATACATATTGTAAGTCTGTTTTAAAACTGAAACTATCTTTGCTTATTAACAGGTGCTTCCTGGGCATCAATCCTG
The DNA here is from genome assembly GCF_033807715.1 of Cololabis saira. Lineage (NCBI taxonomy): Eukaryota > Metazoa > Chordata > Actinopteri > Beloniformes > Belonidae > Cololabis > Cololabis saira. Next base: position 23,953,389 of record NC_084591.1, on the reverse strand, counting down.
AAAGAGGCTCAAAGACCAAGAAGCGGACAACAATGAACCCTCATGTGAGCACCCTTTGGAGGAAACTTGTTGACTTTGAGTGGGCATCATAGTATTTTTTTGCAGCAGTAGTTGTCAGGCTCAGTTTTGAGTAGCCTCGTTCTTTATGTAATTTTTTTTAAAGACAACTTTGCACTACAATATTTTTACACAATGCTGTTGCGTGTGGACTCATTATAATGTTTGAGACTGAGAAGAGCGCCTGATTCCTTTACGACATCCCTTCATCGCTCTCCCTTCCTCTCTCATCTTGCCATGAAGGCCTCATGCCCATCCTGTCCATTACTGTTTTTGTGACACAGCTAGTTAAATAGTTGAGTTGTGAGACAGGCAGTTGAATTGCAAGTTTGCACAATTTCTCTGCATTTTAAGGTGGCTTTTATGACTAGAAATTCAACCTTCTAGTCATAAAAGCCATCTTAAAATGCAGAAAATAAAGTTCTTGGCATCTGCTGTATTCATATTGTACATATTGTTCTGTAGTGCTGTACAATGTTATTAAATATGCCATTGGGCTAACATTGACTTTACCTCAGAGTTGTTTGTTTACAATGTTTGTAAATTCACAGTAAATGGAAGCTTCTGCATTACTTTTACAGTAAATTACTGAACAATTTTAGCACGACTTCCACAGTATACATTGTAAATTCACAGTAAATTATTGTCAACTTGTACATTACTTTCACAGTACACAATGTAAAAGTACAGGGCCTTGTTGTAATGATGTACAGCAAAAGGTTGTAATTCTCCAGTAATGTACTGTAATATCACAGTAATTGCTTTGTCATTGAAGCTGTAAAGTTACAGTATTCAGTTGTGTTATTACAACAATGCATTGTAATCTCACAGATATAAATTACAGTAAATTTCTGTGAGTATATTTCACAGTATATTGCTGTAATCCTTACTGTGAAAGTAATGCAAAATTTATCCAATTATTTACTGTAAGTTCACAACAAAAAAATTTACAGTGAATGATATGAACCAACTGATTGCTATGATAGCAAATAAAAGGCTTTCCCACTGACTACTGAGAAACAATATGAATAACTGGAGGAGAAAAAAGTCTATCAATAATATCTACAGCACAATGCACTTCTAAAGTAGTTCCTGATACTAAAGAGTCAATCTAAAACGTCTCAAATGCCATCAAATACAAAAGCATTCATACATTTCCACTTTAGTCACAGTCTTAGCAGGCTGGACCTACCAGAGGCCTAGGTCAAAGCGAGGGGAGCATTTCACAGCCGTCACTTCTCATTCCCTCCCAGCCTGGGCACATTGAAAGACACCCATCAGGGGACCAGCCACAACAACCCCCTACCCACATATTTTGTGAGTACACACATTCATTATCCTTTTCTCTTGGATTTCACCCTGATATTTCCTTAATGCCAGAGGTCTTAGCGTGTTTGACTTGCATTTCTTTTTAAATGAATCTTTTGACATGCTTTTATGGTTCTGAATCTGTATGAATGCTTTCTATTACAGCCCCAGCTGACTGTCAGACTTTCTCACTGAAACAGAAGGGTCCCTGGTGGTTAGAACAGAGATATCTGATTCGTATACCTAAGCAGCCAAAGCTTTTCTCAATACTTCCAGGGGTTTGTAAGCTGAACGGTTGCTTGATTCTTGACCTAACCAGCATGAGTCAGAGGGAGGGTGGAAACACTGAAAAATAATGTCATGGACTGAAAAGTGGGCCAGAGGGCTCATCATTCACCCATTTGTCCATCGCAAAGTTAAATATAAAAAATAAAATCAATGTGTTTGCCCCAAAGCCATACACACATGCCCACCCTGCTCTGCTCTGATTCCACAATGTATTCTAATCAAGGTCTATCCTTCCCTATAGCTTTAGAGATGGAAATGCAAATGAATGCCCTGACAAACAACAAACAGTGCTGGTACTTATCTGATGAGTTTTCTTTTCACACCATTCTTAAAAGGGTTGTGATCATGGAGATTGGAGGACAGTTTAATTTGTCATCTCTCTCAATGATCCCTTTCCAAGCCTTGTTTAGCCAGAACCTTTTGTATACATTGTTGTGTGAGGGAGCACTGTGATTTATACACATACAAATATGGTTCAATGCAAGCTCTACATAGATAGGTGGGGTGTCACACTATGTAAGACACAGATAGTGTGAGAGTGTGAGGTTGCTGGGGATCTGCCTACAGACACCAAAGTTTGGAAGAGAAGCTGGAATTGCTGTGAGATGACATCAGTGTCTCAATCATGGTGGAGGCTGTGAAGGCAGAAACCTCAGCTGGAGGGTCTGGTTTTCTGTTTGGCTCACGCTGAATGGCTGCAGCACTGTGGCCTTTCACTCCCTGCACATCAATGCACACAACTATCAACAAAGAAAGACAGCAGGACCGGCATTGAAGCACACTGCTTGCCTGACCAACTTTCTGCAAACCTGTCTCAACACCGATGTTGAGAGAAGAGGGAGGGAGAGACAATACAAAAACCAAAAAAAAAACACCCTGAGCTAAAGAGTATCAGAGTGAGCAAGTGCACTGCTTATAATGCTGTCCTAATATCAGTACCTCAGCTTTTCATAATAATGCCTATTTGATCCTGGGTCAAAGACGTGACGCTTACTTTTTCTGTCCGATGGAACTTTTTACCTAATAATAAACATAAAAATGAATAAAAAATATAACATGTATGTCTAATACGTTCCTTCTACATGTGCCCACTCTTATTTTATTTAAACATGTTGGTTATTGGTCATTTTCTGCCATCTGAAGTGTGAAAACATCATGTGGGGTGACCGTCCGGCCTTGACTTCTGTTTGGACAACTGGTTTTAAACCACATTAAAACAATTTAAAAATAATGCTTGCCCTATTGGGCATACTTTCAAACTTGTTTTAGATTTATTGACAAAGTTATGGAACATTTGTACACACATTTCAATCATAATACACAAACTAATCTTGTCCGAATATGTTCATTGTTCATTGAATTATCATCTGGGGTGACCATGAAAAAAATACAATTGAGGGACTTTTATATTGACAATCATCTCAAAGAGGATGTTGCATCAGCCAGTTACTCTATGAGGGTCCCAGAGAGACAACCTGCAGGTCAGTAGTCTCTCTCTCCTTTACAAATAAATCCTCTTTCTAACTGCTGCAGTGTATACGTCACATTTTGATATCATGTGGGGTGACCACCCTAAAACTGTAAATAATTCGTTTTATTTGCAAATCTATATTTTGAAGGTAAATTTGTTAGTGATATGTGGTGAGAAGTAGCTAGCTTAGATCATATAGCTAACTGTTAGCCTGTTATATTTGATTAAACTTGAAAGCATCATGTGGGGTGACCACCTGTCATGTGGGGTAACCAACAAATGGCAATTCTGTATCAAATTCAAAATTGAATGTCTATCAGTTTTGGTTCAAATATAAATTATTGGTATAGCATGCATAAGTGGATACACCTTGTACACATTTTAAATCAGTTTTATGAATTTTAGAGTAAGTAAGAGGGTGACCCTGCCATTATGGATAGAATGTATTTAAAAATGGTTTTTAATGTTTTTTTCTGGTTAGTAGAGGATGGCAATGCCCAGGACTGTCACTTAGGTAGAAGCACGGGGTGGTAAAAATGGGGAAAAAAAACGGGATAAAAAAAATGAGGAAGGAAAAAAAAAAAAAAAAATGTTTTTTAAAAAATGAAAGGAAACATGTGTCTATCTTTCTTGAAAAGTTAATTTAATTACTGATACTTATTAAAATATACATTTTGTTATGGAAATCTATTAATTTTGAGATAAATTACGGTCGCCCCAAATGAGGCCTTATACGTCTTTGACCCTCCTAGCATTGTGCTGGAACTGGTGCACAGAGACCCATAGGTGATCGACATGATCAGAGGGCCCCAGACATGTTACATCCAAAACTAGGTCCATCTCTAAAAGACATAATTGTCAGAGTCACCTGAATGCTGGCTTTAACGACCAATGCACGTATCTGATCAAACACAAATCAACATCTTGTACATTTTTCCATTACAACCTATATTTTCAGTACCTCTCCAGACACTCCACTTATCATATTAAAATTAACACTTCCTTCATTTCATCTCTTGCTCTTTGAACGTCATTTTCAGGTAATCATGCCCCAGTTATTAGGTAATGGGTTACCTGTTTAAAAGGAACTTTGTTCAAATATTAACTAACATATCAACTGTTTAATCCTTTTTTTGTTTCATCCTAATCTGGAAATGGTTCACCTGCTTAAAAGTCTGTTCAAATTCCAGTTATCTATCCCCATCTGTTATGTTAATGTTTTTAAACTGTTGATAAACGTTTAAACGCTTTCAGAGATTTAACTCCAGCTGCCCCTGTTACTAAGATATATTCAGCCAAAGACTATTACAAGCCTACATTACTGACAAGGAGCTCATTTATGGGTTTTATAGCAATCAAGACACATTTACGATGGAAAGTGCCTCTGTGCAAATTTTTATAAAGCATACTGAGAGGATTTATGAAGCCGTTTCATTAAAACTTGGAATAAGGAAATTCTTTTAGGTGGAAATTATTTTTAACTCGCATGTATATGAGCTACTGGCGTCATCCCTGCCGATTATAACTGCATTCATGAAAGAATTAAATGACATTGGTTCATTTCAACCATCAGATCACTAAAAGTGAATCTGTCTGGGACATTGCATGTCATTATAACTCTCATTTTTAAAATTAACAACACAAATATTAGAGTCAACATGTCCCACCAGTTTTTTCCAATTCTCAAACATCAATCGCTGCCAGGTGGCTACATCATTCCCCTCGGTTGTCACCCAGCCAGGACTGCTATGTGGAACTGCTCTAAAGACACTTCAAATAAAATGTAAAGTTCTGATTTATCCGTGGCCACCTACACCAAACAGATCTAACCCGTTTTTGCACTACACATCTGCACAAATGGACACACTCAGGTGAATATGGGAGGGATTCAGGCTAGGCTGGATTAGCCTGGTGTGGGATTACAGTGCATTAGGGTGATGACTGAGGAGAGTGGAGGACGAGCACCCCAGTTCACAGCCCACTTCCACTGTCAGCAATATCTGTCTGAAATTGAACTCGGCTTTGAACTGAAGTTATATGACATAAGCTGTAGCTCTTCAGTGTTGTGAGTGGTTGTACATTGTCCACCTAAGTTCAATAAGGATTTAATACAGAACGTTAGAGACTTCTTGGTAGGGAATATTTCAATAATGACTTTTTTTAATATAGAAAAAAAGTAATTATTGAGAAAATCTACTCCCCACTTCAACTTAAAATTGTGCTGTGGTTGCTGTACCTTGGAAGTGAGAAGCTTAAACTCTGGCTGCTGCCTTTTTAAATAAATAAAAATTTTCATAATTTCAGGTATATTTCTGAACTAGAAAATCTGACTTACTCTGCCTTATTTAATGTTTTTCCTTTTCAGAAGTTGGAATGTCTGAACCTTGTGCTTCCATATGGATTCTCTGCAAGCATCTGTAAAATGTGTTACAATGTGTTGTATGAAACCAGCAAGTCCAGCAAATCATCATGTTTTATTTACTGCCATGGTCCCTGGTTCTCCTGTTAAAAATTGTGCTCTACAGCAACACTGACTTGTGATTAAGCTTTCAAATTCCCTTGTAATTTTATTTTACTTTTCATAACTGTGGAGTACCATGACCCTGCACCAGTTAGGAGTTGGCCATGCAAATAACACAACGACTTGCGGTACAGTTCAGCTGTGTTGCCTCTTGTAAGTGTATAACTTGCTTTCCCAAAAAACTGGCTTTCCAGTCAAAGACTTATTGAGTCAAAGTGAATGGATGAGTGAAGATGGGATCCTAATGCAAAATATGTTTTATTCAACCTTGATCTGATCCGTTTTCATTTAGCCCACATAGCAGTCCGAATTTCAATTAGTTATAAATAGACAGCCAGTTGACTGCATAGCCATGTTATCAGAGTTCAACAGTGATAGTACAAGTAAACATGACATTTAATTTGTAGGATACAGGGAAATGACAATGTCATTTCATGGATATATTCTCAGCACAGCTGTAGTTTATCATATCGTCACTGGGTCAATATTTGCTTGTTTTCCATTCCAACTAATCCATGCCTTACGAGAAGCTGTTCCTTAATCACATTCAGATTATTGTCACTTACCTTTTCTTTTTTTTTTTAAAGAGTATTTTAATTTCAGTTTTTAATGTACCCATGCTTGATTTTACTTGCATTTAGGTCCAGAACCTAAATGCAGGTTCAAATTTGAATTCTAAGTTTTTCTGAAAGGTAAAAATAAGGAAATTGTTTATCTGATATAAACAAATGGTGACAGACAGAATAACTGCAGCAAAAGTAGCAAGTAAGAAACCAAGAATGAATGAATATCATTAAACACCACCATACAACGTCCATGCCCCTCAACTCCCATCTTTCACCATCTATACCCACTTCCTAAAAGGTTCTTTCTGAAACGTCCTGACCCTGTATCATGTTCAACTGCCTATTAAGCCTGGGCCAGTGCTCCCATCCCCGGTCTCATTACCTCCCTTCTCCCAGCCCAATCTTAGCTAAGCCCATACCCCTGCATGACAACTTGCCTTTGGACTGATTTAACCCTTTTCCTGGTTCACCAGCTCAGCCAGTAAAACCTTATTTGATTAGACATGAACATGCACACAGGCGCAAACACACACCCCCAGTGGCTTGCAGACACACTCACGCATGCCCACAACGCCAGCCAGGTGCCTTGCTTGTACCCACCGCCTACATACCAAGGCCAACCCTTCAAAAAAAGAAGAAAAAAAAACATCTTTTACTTTGATAACAGTGTTAACAGTGTGAGCAGGAGGAGAAGTGGATGTGGGGAGATCTAAAATGGGGAGGGCTGGTTGTTGAGGGAGGCATATCAATAGAGCGTAGTGCAGTGGCTGCTGGCAGCTCTTCTTCTCTGCAATCAGGAGGGGCTACCCTGGAATTAAGAGTATTCTGAAAATCCCATTTTGGAAGAAAAAAAAAAGGAAAAAGCTGCACCCTACCAACTCAGCTATTCCCCCGACTTGCTGAAATATTTCTTCCTTTTAGCCCTTTTGCTGTGCCCTGTTTATAACTCATAAAAGTACATACAGATTCATGTCCCTCTTAAAACTGACTATCCTGTGTATAAATGCTTGTGTTATCTCATTGTGACATTGCCCAACATTTTGCAAACATAAATGTCTCGAATCTACACCCTCAGAGTGTTGTAATAATTAACTAAGAGTGGAAAAAAGACTACTGTATGTTAGCCCAGAGGAACTGTACAAGCAAGAATAATGAGGTGCATACTGAAATAACAGAAGCTCAAGCCAAAGCACCTAAAACCTCAAGTTCCACACATACCAGACACTGCGCTGTCTACAAATGGCTCAGTTACTTCTTCAGCAAAGAAAAAAAACTGCAACAAATCCTTGCATATCTACAAGCCGTTTTGGTGTGCTATTGAGATGTTTCTATAGTTAACATTGCGTGTGTGCTTGACTACAGCCTTGACTGAACACATAAGCATTCTTGCCAGGCCGAGCAGACTAATTCCATGGTAGCCCTTTCCACAAGCCTAGCTTCTCCAGCGCCAGCCAAACCCAGCATGTCCATAATAAGATACAACACACAGGCCTCTCCTATGATAAACCATCCAAACCAAAACACTGCAACATAAATAGAACTCAAGGGCCACTACTCCTGGCATAACAGCAGAGACCCAATAAAGCCTAAATGTCACCAGTATTATACAGAAGAGGCAGGATGGAATGGGAAAGATCAGTCACTCACCATGTGCCTTCACAGCAAATTAACCTTTAAGTAATTACGTGATTCTGATGCTTAAACAAGAGCTGCTCTACATACTCAGTGTCTTTTAATGCATGTAAGGCTTTCAGAATTAGCTTTGCTCCAATGACCATCAAAGAGCACCACATTTATCTGTATTAGGACACACCATAGCTGGTCTGAACCATTTCAGTATTTTTCCCTCGGACTGAAGAGATCCATTAGTTTGATTCAATGTTTCATCCCATTAAAAAGGTAAATGTAATACAATAGTAACTACATATTTTTGCTCCAAGTACTGGGAAGATGATGAGGCAAAAAGCAACAAGTCAAGCACAATAGGTCAAGTTTATTCAGAAACCACATTTAAAACTGATGTAAGTGCTGTGATTCAAATTTGCCCCATTCTATTTCTATAAGATACAAAATTGACTCGATTGACTCGACTTGCAAGGCAAGTTTATTTCTATAGCACAATTCAACAACAATGTGATTCAAAGAGCTTTACAAACAGATTAAAACAAATAAAAAACGTGAATTAGAATTTTGACAAAAGAGAACAATAGATAAAAGTCAGAGAAAATCAGTAAGAACTGCAGATTTAATTGTTTGACTACTCTTAATTCTCATCAACAGCAGAATCTGAGAGCCATGAAATCTGTGGACTTTCCAAAGTAAGCAAATTTATCATGTTCGAAATAAAGATTTTTTAATTGAATTTGACAAACCTTGCATATTAAAATGTACCACATCTGACTCTCTTGTTCTGAACATTGTACAAATGCACCGAAATGCTTGGCGAGTGAGGAATGGTTGTATTTCCTGTGTAATGTCTTATCAAACCATAGTGAGATCAGGAAGCCAACTTAAAGATTGTCTATATACCAGCAATCTGAACAACTTCTGAACAGTCTGGTTAAAAATGAGCAGCAAATTTCTTGCATCCTGAAGCATCCACAATAAAAATTCAAATAGTATCAAGATGGAAACCCCCAAAGATCAACCCTCAACTTTATCAAGCAGAAAAAAATTACAAACAAGTAATGTATTATGATTCTGAATCTTAGAAAAAGAATTGATATCCCATCTAAATTAGGCTTTTCTAACACCAATAATTACCAATAGTAGAATTAGTGCTTGACCCCTCAACTTCGTACTAAGGTAGTTTATCTGAGCACGTCCAAAACACCAAAGTGGTACGACTTGCCTACCACATCAGTATGATCAGTGATAATTCTTTAAAATGTGTGGAGTGTCAATCACAGCTGAGTATTTAGCATGTTATAATCTTACGGCACAATATTTTCCTTCCTAATAAATCACAATGTGCAGTGTATGACAAATCATCACCATGATTCACCACAGCATTCATTGAGGAATGCGACAAAAAAAGGATGAGAGGAAACTAGAATGCCAGAGAAATCAAGGAATTGTTCACAGCTTGTTATAAGAAAGACATTTCTTTGGTGACAGTGAAAAGTCTCCAGAGACATTGGGGCTGGAAACATATCCCTGCCTGTCTCTGCATCCCGCAGACTGGGACTTATAGACTTATAGACCCCAGCCAGGACGAAGAGCCCCAAATACGCATCTTAATGTGATTTGTCCAGCTCCTACCACTTCTCCCCAAAACACGCCTGTCCTTCTAGATTAGTCATTTCCAGAATTATTTTCTGTATTGAATATGGCACAACCAGCTCCAAAGCTGACTTGATGTCAGTCATACGACTCAGTGCCATCTTAATAGGCCGTAGTAGGCCCTGGCACAATGTTTTGCCTGACGCATATTAGGGCAATATTCCAAGCAATGTCTTGCTTGGAAGAATAGGAATAGCAATCCCCTCATCAGAATCATAATTTAGCCAAAGATAGTCTTGGTCTTCAGACACATCCTCCTCTACTTCACTGTCATGATCAATGAAGACTTCCAAAGCCTCTTGGACTGTCATCGTTTTGCTTCGACTGCTTGTTTTGTAAAAGTCTGCCTGACAAAGTGTAATATTGGTAGGACTCCCATGCAGATAATGTTTTATATGTTTTGTCCCTCCCGTGTTGAATGTCCACTGAATGTGGGTAAAGTTTTCCCACGAGAACATAAATGGTTCCCGTCAAAAGTCATAACATATGCACCTGTGTGTGTGTGTGTGTGTGTGTGTGTGTGTGTGTGTGTGTGTGTGTGTGTGTGTGTGTGTGTGTGTGTGTGTGTGTGTGTGTGTGTGTGTGTGTGTGTGTGTGTGTGTGTGTGTGAGAGAGAGAGAAAGAGAGAGATTGGGGTGAAATATGTCTCACATTTGCAAAGAAAGACATACTCTGACATTTCCGACACCCTTTTACCTCCAGTTTGACTGGTGAACTGAACAGTATCTATGTGATATAAACATGCAGGGTTAGGTGATATAGGCATATGTGAGATGAACCATTTTCATGTTAACGTATATGTGGATTACACTAATTAAGGCAAGCAGAAGAAGTTTCATACTGAAAAAATACTTTTAACTACCAGTATTTATCCTAGAACATTAAAATGGGTCAATTTGACCCGTAACATAACATCTGTGAAGGCACAGAGATTGACGCCCTTGTCAAATGTTACACAAACCAGATGGTTAAGATAGAAGAGAAAGAGCAAAGTCCTTTCTCTTCCTCTCAAAAAGCACACACGCGGCTCAATTAATATTGTGTCCACATATGATGTTTGAATAAATTTCAGTAAACATCCTGCCATCTGTCAAAGATTGTTCCTTGGTGGAGCAGTAACCAAAAATCTAACCTTTCCTTAAAAATATTTTTAAAAAAAACAAACAAAACAACAACAGTACAAAACACCATTGCACAGCAAGAGAGGGGCGAACGACATTTATAGCTTTCGCAAAGGGTTACCCCTGGGCCTTCTGGGTAAAGGAGAAATGTCAATCAGCAGCACTAAAAGACAAAAAGCCTGCAAACAAATGATAACGTAATCAAAATAAATCTTTCCTTCCTTCGTTCTAATCATGTCCTCTAAACAATAAATGGGACTCTTATAATCAAACTCCCCAAACAAGTCAATCCTCTACAAAGGCAGAAAAACAGTTCTAATTGCGGATGTTGAGTATGTGCAAATTCTTCTTACTTGAGCTGTATTGTTGATCCCACAAGCCTGACTTTCATACAAAGTTTGAGTATGGCAAAAACAGTTGTCAAAGCACAACAACTGAAATCACAGGCTTGGTCCTCCAACAAGAACACAGAACAGCTCACATATCAAAGGTCTCCCTTGAACACTCAATAGCAATAGCATCCCCTTCAGTTTGCTACATGAAAGAGAACACTGTTGTGTTTTACAATATATCTTTTCTGTCCATTCACACAGCCAAACTTGAAAGAGGGCTATATCAAGATGGTAGCATTTCACTGTCCACTTAAACTGGGGTTTCTGGTTAGGTCAGTAGGAAGTAATTGTGGGGCAAGGACAATCATAATTTGGCAGACTAAATGTCTCACCAGATTTACTATTTCAAGTCTCCCATTTTACACACAGCAGGGCTTCTCCGACTGCCAAGGAGGTCAAAGTGAGACTCAATATGTATTGCCAACATCTGGGTAAGTCCTTATCACCATGGGAAAAGGACAAGCCAGTGTTATCCTTACTCCAGGGCCTGTGCTTGTCCCATGCTGCACATACTTTTACTGTGCTCCAGCATCCATGACGAACTATCACGCCTGTGCTCCTCATTAATGGGAAGTTACAGAAAAGTGATATGCTCATTTGCCATCTGTTCACCACACTACATGAGAGCTGGACCCGGGGCTGTCTTCTACAGTGCCACACAGTCTCTACTCCATATTACACTGTGTGGGCAGAACTAAGTTAAGTCAGAAAAGTTAATTGAAACAGCAAAATGTTTGTGAAACAAACACAAATCAACTTCAACGATCGGATGTGTCCTTTCTCCTCACCAAAAGGCCTGCCATGTTAACTGCAGGTAACTTTGGTTTCTGTTTTTTTTTTTTTTTTGTCCAAACGTTCAGAATGAAGCTTTCCCTCATTTAACCATATGAGGAGCCAGTGGCTAAGTGGTTAAGTGAGAGAAGGATTAATTCATTAGAAAAAACATTTCATGTTTTTCTTAACCCATTTAGACCTTAAACTTTGTTTTTAAAGAGGCTACTAAGTTTTGAGGGTTTTCTGAAAAACTTGAAACTCTCCGCTTAAACGTTTCTTTTCCCAGCCTCTGGAAAGTTGAAACAAGGCACACAGTGAGTTCAATGGTTGACAAGATAAATTACCAATACTTAAATGTACACATGATATTATACAAGCACACACACTATATAATAGCACTCCAATTTTGTATTCATCTTGGAACATCATTCTCACTGTCCATTATAAATCCTAGGCAGAACAGTTAAAACCTTTCTTGGTTTGCATGTCCTGCTGGATTGTGCTTAATCAAAAGCATTGA